>NW_024868746.1:0-65062 GCF_013358625.1 Macadamia integrifolia | reverse complement strand
CTCGAATCAAGGGTTTAAAGCTTGGCTTTGGTGAATGTTCACAAAACCTAACCCAACTTTGCTTACCTCTAACTGTAGATCTAGAGTTGAAGATCACTCTCCCGGCACCGGAATGGGAAGACCGAGCTTCGGCGCCACTGAAATCCCTCTTTTCTTCCTCTTCCTTCTCTTCCTTTCTTCTTCCCTTTCTTTTCTCTCTCCTCTTTACTTTTCTCACCAACGTACGAGGGTAATAAATGGAAAGAAAAGAAAATCATAAAGCCTTATATACCATTCCTAATTAAGTGAATAGTGCACTTGGATGGGTCACTCAGGTGGGTGCACCCACCTGTCCTACCCACCTGAGAGCCAAAACTTGAGATTTTGATCGGGTTCGAACCTCGGCGCGAACCCCACCCCAGGCATATGATGTAGCATACGTATATACCTTAAAATACGGATATAATACCTATTTTATCCGTACATAGCCTTATGGTAGGTGCACGTACACGGTTTGGGCACTCCCGTCTCTTCTGGCACTGGCTCGGACTTGTCGGGCCAGCCGGTGTTTAAGGTCACCCGTGCCATCATAGCCCATAAGGACCCCGCTCTAATTTCCTCTGGCTCGGTTCCTGCATGGTTAAACCGGTTCAACCGCGAAATCAGACCGGGTTTAAGAAGCGGGGTATTACATAGGATATGAAGATTGGGGGTGATAGGATGAGAAAATTCCTCCTCCTTGATGGTGGGGTGAAGGTTGATGGTATGGCGGAGGTTGGTAATATGGTGCAGGAGGGAGGTATGGTGGAGGTTGGTAATATGGTGTTGTGGATTCTTCTATTGATGAGGAAGGATGAATGGAGGGAGTCTGATCTTCTGATGATTCTCTTTTTTGGGGGTCCTCATGACTCTGGCCCTTTGATTCATGATTTTCCTATAAGTGTGGCATTCATATGATTCTTTCGAGCTCTAGGTATAATGAGTTAAGTGGGATCACTCTCTGTGGCTTCTTCATCTAGATTGTTCACATGATCGGGGAGTGGATTGGTGTTGACATTCGGAGGTTGCTTCACCTTGACCTCAATGGTTTCGTTGTCTACCAAGTCCTGAATTGCATATTGTAAACTCAAGCATTTTCAGTGTTGTGCCCCTTCTAAGTGTGGCAAGCACAATATTCATGATCCCTATACCAAACTGGAGGAGGGTTGCTGATCACTCTTGGAGCCACTGTCCCTAGTAATCCTTTTTTCTTTAACTTCTCATACACTGTTGTAATGGGCATTCCCAACTCAGAAAACTACCTTCTTAGACGAGGGGCCTTCTTAGAGGGTGCATCTGCTTGTATTACAAATGGTTGTGAAGAAGTTGCTGGTGAGACTGACTGCTGAACTGCACTCACCACATTAGTTTTTGGACCCTTTCCACATCTGACTCTGGTGTTCTTCCCTGGATCTTGGGAGGATCCTTGATACTGAGCTTCTCTTAGGATTCTATTTTCCACACATATGCCGGTGGTATTAGGGCATCAAAATTTTGTAAATGTTGATAGTAGAGGACACCATAATAAGGCTTTGCCAAGTTCTCTATCAACATCTCCATTTACTCTGCTTCTGAAGGCTGATTTGCCATCTTGGCAGCCTTATCCCTGAACCTCATCAAGAAGGTAGTGAATTCTTCTCTAGGCTATTGTATTAATGTCTCAAGCTCCGAAGTTTCACATCCACCTCGGTATTGTATGAGTACTGCTTGGTGAAGACTTTCACCACTGTTGTCCAATTCTAAGTTTAGGATGACTCCAACTGGGTGAGCCACCTAAGTGCTGGTCCTGATAGGGTTAACATGAAGGCTTGCCCCATCTGGTAATCTGTAAGTTGCCATGACTTGGAGATGCTGAAGAAGATTTTGAGATGAGCTTTGGGATCTCCTGACCCATCAAACCTGTCAGTCTACCACTTGAATTTCTCGGGAATCCTTTCCCCAGAAAAGAAGCTCATTTCATCTGAAACCACTGTTTAGCTTTTTGAACTTTTCCCTATTCGGCGTATATTTTTTAATTTTTCCAATTGCTCCCTAACTTTTCTTTCTCTCTTCATTTCTGGAGGTTCCATTCGGACGTGCACCACAAATTCCTCTTTTTCATCTTCAATCACTACCCTAAGAGGAGGGACCCTGGAATAAGCCCCTCATTGACCATTTAGATGGGTAGGTGAAGATCCTTTTTGATTGGTTGGTCTAACTTGCTCTAGTTCTCAGAGTCAACTCGGGAAGAGTTTCCACGATAACTTGTAGCTCCATTTTGTTTCACATCTCCCATAGCCGATGTCGGCTCAATCCTGGGATCAGCTCTGGGAGGGTTCTAAAGTGCATGTAATATCTGAGCTATCCCTCTCTTGACTTCATCCATTTCTGTCTGTAAGGTCTCCACGGGATGGATCCATGCCTATTCATGTGATTATGGGTCGTCTGGATCCATACTAACTGGGCTATAATCACTTGGTAGTAGACAATCTCGAAGAGACGATGGAGGTGACACTGGACTTAGGCAAGTCAATCGATTACCCTGATGTGTCCAAAGGGACTGCGGAGAATACTTGAGGTTTGGAATTGTACATGAACTAAAAGTGGCTTATTTTTGGATTCTTGAATTCCCAACCCCATGTTCACACATTCACTAGATTAACAACCAATGATCCATCCAAAGTTAGTCCGCTTAATGATAGGGAGTGGATAGGGTTTTGATGCCCCCAGTCTACTCAATGTCATAAGCGGGAGATTCATACAAATGGCTTGTCGAGAATATTCTCGTAAGACATTCCATATAATAAAGTCATGCTTTCTTTACTCTTTTTCCCACTAGATGTCCTTCCTCTTGATTTTCTCGGGACTTCTCAGGACTTTACGTGACTCTGACGGGATTGCCTGTAAGTCACGTACTTGGACATTTTTTTTAAAGAGGAAGGACACCTCTTATCCGAAACCCATGTAGGAAAGAAATTCTTTATGACGGTAATATAATGTAGGAAAATTCCTTTTTAAGACCTCAAACAAGTTCTACAGTTAGCTTTTGGCGCTCCTAGCTTCTTCATCTATTTTCTACATGATGCTGAGCATGCAGTGGATGCAATAGGACTGACAAGGCTTCCTGACAGGATCTATATACACAAGGTACGTGATCCTTTTGATATACCCGTAGGTATAAGATCAAGGGGTGACTTCCTTGCCCATTACTTATGACCATAGTTATTAAATTTGGATTTGGGAATTATTCGGATGAAGAATTATTTGGATTAATACGTTTCATTAATTCAATGATTCGGTCAAAATATCGGTCAAAAAAGTGGAGATAATAAAATTTGAGTTCGAATTCGGATTCGAGAATTATTCATTTACAAAAATAAAATGCTGACAAAAAATTCGGATGTTATTTTTAATATTTGCAATACTTGTTTCATATTATCCATCAATTATCTTTTGTACATAACATACAAATGATATAAAAATTTAAATTTTAAATATATAAATATTATATTTAGCTCTTTATTTTTCTAAACTCATTTCCTATTACTCAAATAATTGAATCAGAGAAAGAGAGACTGAGAGGGGAGATTGAGCACAAATTTAGCTAGACCCACGTCACCCACCATACATGTTCACCTTAAAGACTAGAGAGAGAATAATGACTGTAAGACTTAGTCAAACCAAAATGGGGGTGAGAGATTTTTTTTTTTTGTATAAGTGTGAAAGATTACCTCAGGAAAGAAAGCTTTGTCGGTTTCTGTTAAAAAAAGAAGAAAAGTAACATTAGGATAATAAGTGCATTTCTAAAGGCTTATTGACTCATTCAAGATAATGTTTTTTTTTTTTATATAGGATAAAATTAGGTTATAATTCGAATAAAATTCGGTTCGGCTGAATTATTCGTGAATTTTAAAAAAGTCTATAAAATTCGAGAATTTTTTATTTGAGTCACTACACATGAGGTTAAGCAACTGGCCACAGGATGGTGGAACCTTGAGTGATTGTGTGTAAAAGTGTGATGCAGGAATACCATTATCCAATCTCAGAATATCATAAAGTGCATGAACCTCCCCAAGGGTGCTGGAACAATTACGAACATCCTCGTCGTTTAATAATAGCCCACACCCTTATACAGGAAGCGGGTATCATTTGCTCTCAGAGTACTCTCCATGACATGCGCTGACCTACCCGAGGGTATGGGCATGATAGGGAGTCCCTCACCAAATGATTTCACTTCAAGCACGATGCATGATGCAGTTAGAAAATACAATTACAAACATGGGGTTAGCTAAACATGTTCTCAAACAAATGTGGTGGAAAATGTTCTTGCATTTAAAGGTAGCATCTAGTATAGGAAGCTTGACATTTTTCCCCAGCAGAGTCGCCACTGTGAGGGTAGCCGCTGGAGATGATGAGATGTCTCTCTTTCCCCTATGGGGGAAAAAGGACTACATTGATTCCATCCTCTCTCATCTCTTTCTCTTTTATGAGGGAGGGGTGTGTCATATGTGTTTTTCTTGTGGGCCCCACACCATTGTATCACCAGCTCAAAGATACGTGGAGGCCTATTTCACAAGAGTGTAAAGTTCATCAATCTAGACAAGGGTTTGATGATGGTCCAATACGGGGATCGAGATTATACAAAAGGGTTTGGAGTTACCACCTAGGATTATGGGCCTAAGACCCAAGGTGGGCCCAATTTCAAAGAAAAGGGCCCGAAAGTTGGTTTGGTCTAGAGATTTAGGGTAAATGTCAGGTTGTACAATTAGAAAGGTGTTAGGTATCCAATCTACCCGGTTCAACTGGTCTTCCATATAGATGCTTAAGAACGAACATTTTCCACAATTATTACTATTTCGTATGCATGGCTAAGTTATCACACATATATACATTGACTAAATTTAAATGACTATATACACTAAAACAAGGTCTATATAAAGTCTACATAATGACAATTCAGTTGAGAAACTGTATCTGAACTTAGCCCCTGTTTCGGGTCAAGAGGGGTAGGCCCCTAATTAGTATTGACTCAGACTGTCTTTTGGATTTTCTTGGCTCAGGGGAAGATGGTCTTGACCTCCAACTTCCTTTGTCTAGAGATGTTGACTGTGATGATATTCAGACAGAGTTCTGGCTAGGAACAATTACTTTTGGATTTGGATTCGAATAGAGCTTTGGCTAAGGAAGGCAATTTTTGGATTTGGATTAGGACAAGGCTTCGGCTAGGGAAGGCTATTTCCAAGCTTAGGATGAGGTGGCACTTTGGTAGAGCTTCTGTTGGGGATAGGCTATGGGAGGGCTGGGCTGAGGTGGCATTCCAGTAGAGCTTCCGCTAGGAATGGCTTGGGGAGGGCTAGGCCGAGGTGGCACTTCGGTAGAGCTTCCGCTAGGAATGGCTATTTCTAGAAAGATCCAAGGGTACTCGGATAGAGCTTCCCTAGGAATTGCTATTTTTGGAAAGAAATGGATTGACCGAAAAATGGATTGAAGATCCCCAAAGCCCTGAAGAACACTTTGAAGATCCGAACAGAACTTCGGATCTTGACAAAGATCTCTTCGTAAACCCAAAGAACCTCGAGGAGGGGAGGGATTTCTACTTTTGGGAAAGGATCAAGAACACTCAAATGGAGGATGCTACCAACATACTAGTTTTGGTAAAAACTGGATTGGACTAAGAACTTGGATTGAAGATCTTCAAAGTCCTAAAGAACACTTTGAAGATCCGAACAAGATTTTGGATCTTGATGAAGGTCGCTCCGAAGACCCAAAGAAACTCAAAGGAGGGGATGAGGAGAGAGGGCAGAGCTTCACTTCCTAAAGGGGGAGTTGTGGGGTTGTTGTGTTGTGTAAAATCCAAAGGAGGGGGTATTTATAGGATTTTCGGGCCAATGGGCAGGATTGAGAATTTTTACCAATGGGCAGAAAGGGGGTTTTTTCAACTAAAGTGGGTAAAAAGGGGTTTTAACCAATGGGCAAAAGGGGGTTCTTGGACTAAAGTGGGTAAAAAGGGTTTTTAACCAACGGGCAAAAAAAGGTTTTGTGGACTAATGGGAGGATAGAGTTTTTAGCAAAAAGTGGGTTTTTGGACTAAAGTGGGTGAAGAGGAAATCTCTTCACCCATCGAGCCAGTGGAACACCAATCCTTGCCATTGATGGCGGCACACAAGGTTGGATTGAAGTGCACAGGGCATTGTCGGCACTGCTGCATGGAATGGCAGGCAATGTGCACAGGGTGTGTGGGCAATGTGCATAGGGTGTGAGGGCACTGTGCATAGAGTGTGCAGGCAATGGTGCATAGATGGGTACAGGCTAGGCACAAGGGTGTGAGGGCAGTGGCATGGGTGTGCGAGGCAGTGGCATAGGTACTGGCAGCAGCCAACAGGGGCACCAGCAGCAGCTAGCGGGCATGTGGGAAATAGTCAGCGTGGGCACTAGCAGCAGCTAACGGGCATGCAAGCAGCAACTAATGGGCACACGGGAAGTAGCTAGCAGGGGGCATGCATGCAAGCTAGGCAAGAGCCAGCAGGGGTGCATGCATACGGGCTGGGGCAACAGCCAGCGTGCGTAGTGCACGCGCAATCATGAAATTTTTGGTAATGATTATGGAAAATCAGATAGTCTGATTTTGACGTGCCATATGTGGTCATAATCCTATTTCTGAGCACTATCCATCTGTATGGTCATCTTGACCAGATTTCTTCGTATATAAAAAGTTAAATTTAGACCCTCTTCTCTTCTGCGTGGGGGTTTCTAGGGTTTTGAGGTAAGGGATGAATTTGGGGCATTTGAGTAGGTAGGGAATTTTTCTAGGTTTCCAATAGGCTTGCAAATGTGCACGGCATGCACATGGGAAAATGTAATTTTTTAGGGATGATTGTGGGAGGTCTGACGGCCCAATTTTGATATGCCATATATCGTCAAAATTGTATTTCTGAGCACTATCCATCTGTATAGTCATCTTGACTAGATTCTTTCATATATAAAAGTCAAATTCAGATCCTCTTCTCTCCCGCCCGGGGGTTTCCTAGGTTTTCAAATAGGTAGTGAATATTTCTGGGTTTTCTTAGTCAATCATCATCTCTGCTGATCAGAAGTTAGAAGTCACATCCAAGATCCACATTTCATCATAGTCGGAGGAGAATGAAAAAATTGGGTGTCTACAGCTATAGGATAGCCACAGTCCCTAGAAACCCATCAGTCACCCGTGCTGCATGTGCCTTTGATTACAGTACGTCGTACTACAAATATGGCATTCTTAACAAACATACCACCCTATGGGATTAGCCAATACTCACCCCTATTGGCAAGGGGTGTAGCATCCGGGTTTGTTAGCCTAGCTCAATGTAACCTAGTATAAAAGTACATCATGTCAAAATAGTTAGGTGGTCATACTTAGAATGTAAGATTATTGTCATGCAAGCTTAACATTAAAGTTGCAACAATAATGATCAATAAGATTAAATGAATGCAATCATGATATGGATTATTATCACACAAATCTAAAAGCAAAACTAATTCCAAGCAGGTTCTTAGTTCAACTGCAACATAAGGGATATCCTTGGTCCTGGGAAACCCATTGGTTACCCAGTTATATATGCTAGTTACAAGTTAGGATCCTGTAGTTACGAAAAACCCATTGGTCACCCTGCAAACCTATAATAAATAACCCCCTACACTCACAATTTTGAAAAACTCATCAGTCTCCTGTGCAATGGGACAGCCACAGTCTCGGGAACCCATCGGTCACCCATGCTGCATCCACTTTTGAGTATAGTACATCGTACTACAGATATGGTATTCTTAACAAACATACTACCCAATGGGATTAGCCAGTACTCACCCTATATTGGTGAGGGGTGTGGCATCTAAGTTTGGTAGCCTAGCTCAGTGCAACCTAGTATAAAAGTACATCACATCACAATAGTAAGGTGGTCATAGTTGGAATGTAAGATTATTGTCACGTAAGCCTAACATTAAAGCTAAGTTTAGATGGGGTATTAGTGCTACTATAACATAGGTGGTATCCTTGGTCTCGGTATGCTCATTGATGCCCTAGCAATATAAGCTATTTGTGAGTCAGGAGCCTACTGGTCCCAGAAAATCCATCGCGAGCCCTATAAACCCCTAATGATTAACCCCCTACAACCACTGTCCCAAAAAATCCATCGATCTCCCATGTTGTGGAACAGTCACAGTCTCGGAAAACCCATTGGGCACTTAAGCTATATCCATCTCTGAGTATAGTATGTTGTACTATGGATATGGTATTCTCAAAAAATATACCACTCCATGGGATTAGCCAGTACCTCAAACTTACTGGCAAAGGGTCTAGCACTGGGGTCTATTATCCTAGCTATATGAGATCTAGTATGTATGCATATCATATCATAAAGTAAAGGCAATCATGATTGGGAATGCGGTACAAAAAATACCCTCGATCACACTGCACACACACAACAACAGCCACACACTGTCCACATCTTGCACACACACTATCCACACCACACACACTCCATCCACACATAGTCTACATTCCACAGGTACAACAGAATTTAACACAAAGAAGATATGTACAATCACATGGGCATATATGAAATAAAATAAAATTAAACACTCCTTAAAATAAACACTACACCTACTCACATCTCATTTCTATGAGTCGTATACTATCAATAATCGTGCATCACGTAGCTTCACTGCTTGACGGTTCTATTCATTGAAAATAAAAGGGGTTTTAGATCAAATCTTTGTATGCTTCTAATTCCATTTTATGGTGTTGATTACACCCCACCACATGGTTTACCCATGCTGAGTAGGTTGTACATGTAAGGGTTAGATTTCATACATGCGCGCACACACACACACACACATACACACACACACTAGTTATCTTAGAAATGATGTAATTAGTCACACAGGTTACATTGATTTTAGAGTTCTTGTCATTTTCCCCAATTTAGGATTTTGGGTTACTCAATTTGGAAAAAATTGGTTAGGGTTTTCATACTTTAGGTCTTTAAACCCAATTATAGTCATCTCATTCCTCTAATCTAGGTATCTTACATCAATTCTCCAAGTTTACAGTTAAATTAGGATGGTAGATCATAGAGATTTTAGTTAATTTCTCCAATTTAGGGTTTATGTTACCAATTTGGGAAATTCGGTTAGGGGTTCCATGGGTTGGGTCCCTAAACCCAAATGTGACCACCTAAATCCCTTAGTCTAGGTCTCCTTCACTAATTCCCCAACCTATAGTTGAGTTAGGGTGGTAGATCATAGAGGATTTGGGCAATTTCCCAATTCTAGGGTTTAAATAGTTAAATCTAGGGTTTTAGATTGGGCTTTTCTATATAAAGTCTCCACACTCATATGTGAGTGGTTCAATTAGCTAGATTAGGTATCCTACAAAAAATCCTCAATTTAATTTATAAATCAAGTAGGTAGGAGATGGGGTTTTAGGTCAGGGCTTCCCAATTAACCTAGGTAGAGAAACAAGGTAAGAGAGAGAGAGAGAGAGAGAGAGAGAGAGAGAGAGAGAGTACATGAGTGGTAGAGAGAGTGAAACTCACCTTTAATTGTATAGGTGAGAGGAGATGACCTCCTCCCTTGCTCTAACCTTCTTCTTCTCCCTTGCTTCCTTCCTTCTTCTATCCTACTTCTCCTTTCTCCCTTCTTTTCTTCTCTTGCTTTTACAAATGGTGTTTATTAAACAAATGAGCTGTCACACCCTACCTTCGATAGGCCAAGGTATACAACACTGGACTGTAACAACTTGATTTTCTAACCCTAGTCTCAGAAATGGAAACTTTTATAGGAGAAGGGTATATGATGGAAAGGAATTATGATTAGTGATGAAGGAAGTGAGGATCTTAATGAAGGTGTTGAAAGGGGCTTGAGAGTGCCCACAGTAGTGGAAAGGGTCCCATATGAGATTGGTAAAACTTAGGCAAAAGATTGGACAACAAAGGGCTAAACAGGGCATAACCGGCTGGAGAGGTTCTGTCCAACCGGCCTGCCTGTCCTGGAGACAGAATGCCCAGAAATTGTGTTTTTCTGTGGGCCCCACCAAATGAAAGGGATTTTCTACCTACTTTTCACCATCATTTAAGGCCTGTTTAAAGGTACTAATGCAAGTGGTTTCATGTCAATACATATTTTCTACCCCAAGTGATTAAAATTTAAAGAGAAGAAAAATTAGTTTTGTAAAAGTGACTTAGCCAAACAGACCTGTCTATAAATAGGAGGGGAAAGTGAGTTATTTCTCTCCTATTGCTGCTTAGGACAGAAACAAAATAGAAGAAGAGAAGAGGGAAAGGAAGGAAAAAGAAGAAGAAGGAGAAGAGAAAGTGCAGCCTTCTTTTCTGCTGCTGCATACTGCTACGGCTGTTGTTCCTGCAGCCATGGTTGCTGCTATTGATGCATATAAGCATCTTGTACTCTCCACCACAAGTAAAAGCTGCCTTGGTCTTGATCTAGCTGAAGATTTGAGTGAAGGACTGCTGATCAGTTGTATGCATGTATCAAGAAGCACAAAAGGTGAGAAATCTGAACCCATAATTGTAAATTCAGCTAGGGTAATAATCGGCTAGTATAGGGATAGGGTAAAGATTATTAAAAGTGGGAAATTTTTTAGTGGAGGTTAAGTAGCTCTCCACAATTGAATCCCAAAATTCTGGACCCAAATGGAAACTGATTTGGCTAGGGATTTGTTCCAAGAAACCCAAATTCATGGGGTTTTTCCAATTTAAGTGAAATAAAATGGAAATGAAAGTGGGAATCAGTCATGCATGATAGTTAATCTCACCTAGGATAAAAAAAAATACATAAGTGTTCTTTTCTGGGAAGCAAATCTGGGTTAATGTATGGTTTTGGAAATTAATGTGAAGCATGGGAATCTAATTTGAGTAGGAAAATAAATTAATTTGATATAATTATGGAGTATAAACATGTTTTCAAGAGTGGAAATCACTGGAATTGCTTCTGTCATCAAAAATAGGATTGCAAAATAGCAGAAAACCTATTTTACCAGTCTAACCGACTGGAGAGCTCCAGGTTGACAAGCCAGTCTGTTAGGGCCTGACAGAATGGAATTTTTGGATTCTCTTGTTTATACTTGAGTCAGATCTGTCCAGTAATGTTCCAAATTATTTAAAATGGTAAAAATAAACTATGACCATAAATTACGACTTGGTAAAAGAAAAGAAAAGGTTAGGAAAGAAGGGTAATTTTGGGAGTAAAATCTATCTTAGCATAGCTAAGGAGTGGGATAAGAATTGGGGATTTGTAGAACCAGCCTAGTAACTCAAAGATAAGTCCAATTGCTATGTGGGTTGGATGAATGTCCTCTTAGATGAATAGCAAGGAATTCAGTTATGGCTGGACTTGAACACAGAATTTAATGGAATTTGGAAGAATATTTTAGGGATAAATATGCTAATGAATTTACCTATATGTAAATGTACTTTATTAACTAGGAATCCACTAACCACATCTATTGAGGATATGTGAGGCTAGGACATTAGTGAAGAATTTCAAACATGGAAATCCAGGTGAGGGGTTTTTGTGCTTTGTTGTGTTTTGTGGTGTTTTGTTTTGTCATGCTTTATTAAGCTTGATATGTATGCTTGTTTGTATTTCATTATATCTTTGTTGATTATATTATGGTAGTGTACAATTATTTATGTGCAGTGTATGAAATCCGATATGATGCATGTTCTACTAAAATAAATGATATTATGATTATGGATGCATAGTATGATCTGATGTGTGATGTTGGATGTAATATTGACAGTCTGTGGCATGGTGTGGCTGAGGTTCTGTCCAGTACCGTGAACTCAAAGGTTAGTCTTACACCTCGGATCACAGTTGTGTGTTTATATGTGGTGTTGGATGTAATATTGACGGTCTGTGGCACGGTATGGCCGAGGTTCTGTCCAGTACCGTGGGCTTAATGGTCAGTCTTACACCTAGGATCACAATTATGTGTTTGTGTGTGGTGTTGGATATAATATTGACGGTCTATGGCACAGTGTGGCCGAGGATATGTCCAGTACCGTAGGCTTAAAGGTCAGTCTTACAGCTAGGACCACAGATGTGTATTTGTGGAGGTGGATGTAATATTGACTGTCTATGGCATGGTGTGGCCGAGGTGTGTTTCCGGTACTATGGGCTCAGAGGTCAGTATTAAAACTATGGACACAAATGAATATTTTATTCTATGGTTTCATATAGTTGCATATGGTTAGGCACACAACCCTAATGCTATAAACCCTTGCTAATAGGGGGTCATGTATTAGCTAATCTCACTCGGTGGTATGTTGTGCAGGACTACTATGCCTGGATATGACGTAGTGTATCCTGAAAGGGCATAGCATGGTATGGTGTAGCATATGCATGGCTGTCGGACACATGGGGGACCGAGGCTCTGACCGGAACCATGGTGTCGGGGTTACTATTTAGGGGTTAGTCGAGGGACCAAGGCTCTGACTTGGACTGGCTGGCTCCTACCTATAGCGAGCTTGTATTCCTAGGGCCTAACGTACATGGTAGGGAATGCCACCTACATTGCTTATAGCACTTAACCCATAGGATGAGACTTAGTAATTAGAATGGAATTGGATTAATAATTGAATCATGTGGATGCTACATTGTGAGTTAATTGCTATGGACTTGAAATGTAGTGTGATAAGTGTGTTGCTAATATATACTTGAGATGCAGTGTGTTGAGTGAATTGGTGATGTAAACACAAGGTGCAGTGATTGAGATTATTTATTATTTATGATTTTTGTATGCTTGTGTGATTGTATGCCCCCACCCCTCACTGAACATACCCGTGCTCACCCCCAATCCTTACTCCTCCATAGTTTTTGAAGTTGAAGTTGAGGTGATCAGGTGATTTGTTGGAGTTGAAAACATAGAAAGGGAGTGCTTATAGACAAGGATTTTATGGTATATTGTGTAATATATTGTAAATAAGGATAAGATGTAATATGTACTTGGTTGTAACCTGTGGAATTAATTAGTGGGCCTGTAATATTGTATAAGTATCATTGTAGCTGATCACCGCGTATATATTATTATTTCTATGAATTTTTATATACACTCTGATTTTGTAGATGAGATAGTCATGGGTTTGGTTATTACCTGCATCCAGATCATGGGTACTGGTTGGCTAACTGGATTGGAATTCCAGTGCCTCATGCTTGTGCCATATGGAGGTTAGGGTGTGATATGGACACCCACATCTAGTAAGCCAAATTCTCCAGGATCACAAATGCAGTACATTAATCCATAAATGCCACCAAAATCTATCACTAAAATCAGAATACAATAATAAAATCATACAAATAATACTGGTGATCCACTATATGATAAATTACAAATATACAAGATTCATTTGTTAACAACCCATAGGTATAATATTTATATCTTACATATTTCATTAATGCTTACATCAAAAGAAATAACTGAAACAACAAAAGTGAAGTCCATCAGCAACCGATGTCTTTTTAGCACAAGTCTCATAACAACCACCAAAGTCCAATCCTACCTCAGCACCGGTTCCACCATCTAAAAAGAGTAATCAACGTGGGATGAGCTTCACAAGTTCAGTGAGGGGTATGCATGCAAACACACACAATACAAATGATGCAGTGCATGCTCCATACATTTATATGATGCATATGAATCCATTTGCTACACTACTTTCCTATTTCCATTACTAAGTCCATCATTTGGTATTAGTGCTACACAACGTACATTGGTATCCCCTCCCTATTATGTCGGGATCCAAAGATACAAGCTCTTTTGAAGCAGAAGTCTACAGGTCCCAAAATCGTACACATTAGTCACCTCGCAAACCTCCAAAGGTAACCCCAATAGCCATGGTCCCAGAATCCTACAGATCAGTCACCCATGATGTGTTTGCCTCTGAGTACAGTTCATTGTACTTGTGGATGTGATAGTCTCATCAGACATACCACTTCTTTGGGATTAACTAGTATCTAACCCCCTATTGGTAAGGGGTGTAGCATCGGGGTCTATGAATCCTAACCATATGCATTCTAAATGATGCGGTTACATCCACCATACATACACACATCCTTTAACCTCTAGGGCCATGGTATTGGAATCACACCTCGATCACGTCATGCCATAGACCATCATAGTTACAACCATAACAATAATATTGACCTCTGGGCCCACGGTACCAGAATCCACTGTGACACCCTAAAACTGGAAGCAACTGAACTCAGTGTCAGGACCTAGCTAGCACAAGAAATAGGCTAACCTATGGTGGATCCACTTATACAATAGTAGGAGAGGGAAGTTTGGCCAACCCACTAGGCAAGAAGAGGTGTAAAATAGTCAGAATGGAAGTGGGACCAGTCCTACATTGGGTGGACTCAAGAACCCAGGAGTTAGGACAGTTGATAGACTAGAAATGGGCAAAGCAGCCAACCGCTTAACTACCAACTGGCCAGCCGGTTGGTCTAGTAGAATATTGGAAAATTGGTTTTCTGTGTGGAGCTCACATCCCTACACTCCTGAGCCTCACACTTACCCAATATGTAGAGGTCCTAATGCTAACTAAATCTAACCTAATAAGTCAGTATTTGGTGGGATCCATCAATGAGAATTTAATTTTAATTAGTTTTAGTTTTATGTTTCTAAAATTCAATTTTAAGAAGTAATTTTGGTGTAATTTTGAGCAATTCATCCAAATGGGCCCTAAGGACCCTTTGGGCTGAATTATAAAACAAGAAATAAGCTATTGTTTCACCTCATTTCTTTCTGTATAGTTTGGTGGAATAGCAGAGGAGAAGAAAGAAAGAGGAGGGAAGAAAAGAAGAAGAAGAAGAAGGAAGAAGAAGGAAGAAGAAGAAGAGAAGAAGAGGAAGGAAGAAGAAGGAAGGGAGGATAGAACCAGGGGCATCTTGCACTCAGGTAAGGCTTCTGTCCTTTTAATTTGATGGATTTAATTAGGTTAGTAGCAGTAGGTAGTTAGGGTTATAGGTTTCAGTAAGTTAGGGACTACATTTCGAGTCCCTATGGACTGAATTCAGTACCTGTGGCTGAATCCCTAAAATTGAAAGGGATTCAGGGATGTAATTTGAAGTTATCCATCCCTGTAAATCCTAAAGCAAATGGTTTTTAGCATTTATAGGGACTGAATTAAGGTAGCATATGGCTAAAATTCTGCAAAAAAGGTATAATAAGAATTTTATAATTTTCAGGTTTGGGAAATTAGAAGTATTGGTCTGAATTTTTCCCTAAAATCTATTGCTTAGCTTGCATGGGATTGGAATTTAAGTATTGTTACTGTATTCCATTCAATTGACCTTAATTTAATGATGAATTATGGGGAAAATGGATGCAGCCCTTAAGTTTACCAATTCAAGTCTAATTTTGAAATTTTTAGGAATTGGGTAGTATGAGGTTATATGATTTTGATTACTGTAATTGGGGAGTTTTGGGACTATAGAATGACCCTAGAGGCATGAAGTAACCCTCCCCATGATGCCATGAACACTGGCCCTCAGCTATATGCAACACAAGTGAAGGAAGTTAGCACAATAGCCTGCAAGGTTGCAAAAAATTCTGCAAAAACCAACCCACCGGTTGGACAAGCAGCCAGTTGGTCAAACCCTGATCAGTCCCTATTTTAGCTGAATTATACCTTTCCCCTTGTGGGTTATATTCCCTACCTTTTTACCTAAATTAACCCTATGGGTATGGGAAGCTTGGAGACATTTCTGAGGCTTTAAATTATGTTGGTACATGGGTTGTTGGGAGTTGTTTTGGGTTCAGCAGTGAACCTTTATTTAATCATATCAGGTGTTATTAAATGTTTAACATAATGATACACATTGGTTACGAACCTAAAAGTTATTAGGCAAGGACATGCGATTGATTACGGGGAATCTTATCATACTTTGTGATTGGGTTTTGAGGTGAGTGGGTGTTTGACTTATTTTGCTGAGTGTTTCTATATTTTTTTTATGCATGCTCATGCGTAATGTGGTTGAATCCTTGTTTTGGGTGTATTTTATATAATATTATATATATTTCACATGTGACATGTTTTACCGAGATTGATGTGACTGTGGTTTTGGGGATGTGTAGTGATATAGTTGAGTGATAATGGTTGTAACATTGATGGTCTGAGGCACGGTGTGACCAATGGAGAATTCTAGTACCGTGGGCTCAGAGGTTGGTATTACAGTTATGGCAATAGATGTATGAATGCTATGGATGCTACGGATGCATGTAGATTGCACATGGCTAGGATTCACAGACCCTGGTGCTACACCCATTCCAGTAGAGGGTTATGTATTGGCTAATCCCATGAAAGGATTTGTTAATAGGGAAAGGATTTGTTAATATGGTTAATTACAGTAGTCTCCCTTGCAATTTACCCTAATGTTATAACGATCCCCCGCATAACTGACAATTACACTGTACCCCCTACAGTTGACGGTGTTAAGTTAGAAAAAGGAAAAGATAGTTTTACCCTTCCCACTAAAACACTCTTAAAACCCATACTCAGTGTCTTCTTCACTCTTTATCATTCAGAGTGGTTTTGGTTCTTTGTCGTCGTCATGGTAGCGGTGGTGGAGGTTTTCTTCCCAAAATACTTATTTTCCTGAGCATAGAGTGAATGTTGGGCTTTCTGTGGTTGGGTTCATGCAGGAACACATCGATGGATAGTAAAGAGACGAGAGGCCTACTAGCATTCTCCCTAGTGAACTCCTCCTGAGCAATGAGGTCGTGCTTTGCCATCCTGGCCACTAAATTGGTGACCCTAATCTGAACCTTCATGGAGGAATCAAAGTGATCATGTGCAATTTCTAAAATCCATAGTCACAGGCGATGATGTGAACTAGTTGCGAGGTTGAGGATGGCAGTAACAGAGTACATATCCCCCATGAGGTGGTATGTTATGAGAATATCATATCCGCAGTACGATGTACTATACTCAGAGGTAGATGCAGCAAGGGTGACTGAAGTGTTTTTCGAGACCGTGGCTTTTAGGTGTTACTCATTAAGGGTTTGCTGGGTGGCCAATGGGTTTTCCAGGACTAGGGATACCACCTATGTTGTAGTAGCACTGAGACCTTATCTTGGACTTAGTAATTGTTGCTAGGTAATGTAAGCTAAAACTGGATCATGAGCATTATGTAATTTTCTTAAGTATGCATTGCTTCATTTGTTGTGTGTGCTTGTATGCACACCCCTTACAGGGAAATTGAAGCTTACACCTCGTTGATTACTCTTTTTAGATGGTTGAATCGATGCTGAGGCAAGATTGGATTTCAGCTGCGGTTGTGAGGCTTGTGTCTACGAGACACTGACTTGCCAGTGGACTTCACTTCTGTTATTTCAGTTATTTCTTTTGATGTAAATATTTTACGAAAGGTGTAATAGTAATATTGTAACCTATTGTTGTTTTCAGACTTGGAATTTGTATACTGGTAAATTATCATTTTAGTACACTACTAAGAGTAACTGTATGCTTTTATTAGCATACTCTGATTTTAGTGGTGATCTTTGGAATTTGTGAAATTAAGGTACTATATTTGTGATCCTCGAGGATTAAACTGACTGGATGTGGGTATTCGGTGCTGCATACCTTAGCCTATCAGAGATAGGGTGTGACATCCACCTCGGTCATGTCGTGCCCTAGACCGTTAATACAACAGTTACAACCATAGACTATATCCATATCCACAAATATCATACATAATCACATAATACCATCATGTATAATATCAATGCAATAGTTAATAAGAGCAGAAAGCTTAGTAACATTATAAAAATATATACACATATATATGATTCATGCATAAATAGAAAAGAAATAAGACATACTTCATAAATTAAGGTCAAACACCCACTCACCTTAATACCCAATCAAATAGTACGATAGATTCCCCGTGATCCACTTCGTATCCTTGCCTTATAATTTAGGTTCCTAAACAATAATGCACTATAATGTCAAAAATGTATAATGCCTAGCATGACTAATTACGGGTTCAATGCTGAACCTATACACCATTAACAGTTCATGTACAAACCCAATTTGAAGCCTTGGAAATGTCCCCAAGCTACCCATACCCATAGTGTCAATTTCCTTTAAAAGAAGTGTGGCATAACTCACAAGAGGTATAAATAAAAAAAAATAGGGGCTGATCAGACCTGAAAATACTCCACTGCCGGGTGGGTTTCAGATCGATCGATCAGCCACAAGATCCACCAACAGGTAAGTTTTCGCATAATTTTCTGCTAACCTACAAGCTGCCTACTGGTTTCTTTTGCCTAGGCTATATAAGGCCAAAGTCCAATGCCCATGGAAGTAAGGGGAGGGTCTCACCTTGTCTCTAGGGTCATTCTATAGTCCATAAAACTATCAATTACAGCAATCATAAATCTATCACCACGTACTATCCAATTTCTTCCTAAATTGCATACCCCAACCATACAAGTCAGAAATCATGAAATTCCCAAAAATTTATCATAAAGTTAGAGTCAACTAAATGGAATACAGTAACCCTAGCCAAATTCCACTTCCAATTAAATCCAATAATGGGCTATAGGGAAGAAATTAAATTAGTTAGTCTTAATTCCCCAAATCTGAAATCAATTAAAATTTTGCCTACACTTTTCTGCAGAATTCTGACCATAAACACCCTTAATTCAATCCTTGTTTGTATGAATTTCATCTGAATACTTGTCACACCCCAATTTTAGTTGACTCAACTTAGCATTAGGAATACCAGTGGTGTGAGTAAGACACGTACCCGTCTTACAAGCCTACCAGGATCTCTAATAGCAATACCTTACCATAAACAATCTCACAACACAAACCAACCATTAGTAGCAGAATCAGAGTATAATAGCGGAATCATAATTAAAATGGAGAACATCTAGTGATATCATATATTTACATAACCCAGTTATTCCATTACAATTGTCTATGACTTATAAATAATAAGTCCAAAAGTATACCATCCACAATTTTGTATCAAAATAACAAAAATACGCCAAGCATCTCATGGTGCTGCATATGCACAGAAGTCACAAGAATAATCGTGGTCATGCTCCCCTACTTCCAGCATCCACTAGTCACTCACTCAGTATTCAGGTCCAGAGGATAGAGAGTCACAAGCCATAGGCACGACCATACCTGCATCATCATCTAAAAGGGGGCATATACATGGGGTGAGCTTCCAACTTGCTTAGTGAGGGGTGGGGTTCATGCACAATCAAGTACAAGCATTCACATATATAATATTCCATGATGACATGAATACAGGAATTAAACACATAGTCCATGATGCGAATGATGCAATCCATTTGATTATTAATCCATCTAACAATCCAACTCAGTCTGGTAATACTACTACGACATAATAGGCTATATCCCTAGTCTCAGAACCGCCATCAACTACACAGTGATACAAACCCTACCCATGATTAGAAGCGTACTGAGCTTGGGATGCGACCATCGATCACCCAGCAAACACCTGATAATCTTCTCTTGGTAGTCATGGTATCGGGATAACCATCGGCCAAGCTGAACTAGTTCCCACCTCTGGCAACTATCACATCATACAGTGGGTGTCGCATTCCGGGAAGGTTCATCGAGCATACCACCATTGGGTTATCCAACACCTTACCCCCTGTTGGAAAGGGGATGTAGCATGGGGAATATCACCTAACCACAGTATCCTACATGCCTTCCATAATGATACAGTTAGTATGGACCATGCAACACCGGGATCACCATCAGCCACGAAGCGGGTCCATTCCAAGTATAGTCCCAAGGTACACGATGTTGAGAACACATCAGCCAAAAGGTGTAATCCATGACTATATACCTATCTGGCATGCATAACAGTTAAGTATGGACTATGCAACATCGAGATTATCATCGACCACGAAGCGTATATAATTCCAAATGCAGTCCTCGAGTACACGATACCGAGAACACATCGGCCACAAAGTGTAATCTATGACTGCAACTAATTCTAATGCACATAATCAATGCATGAATGCAATAAACATACGGCAATCACGGTACTAGTACTACCTCGGCCACACTGGATTCCATCTCACAACATACATCTCATATCATTTCCATCAAAATATAACATATTATAGAACATCATCATCATTTAAGTAATTTAAATAATCATGTGAAAATCCTACACATGCGAGCAGCTCTGTAATAATTAAACATTCCTAAAATGAAATTCAACCATCCTCACCTTAATAATGTCTATCAAATTATGTTCCAAGTGTGTTGACCGATTGTTCAAGTCACTACCAGCCTTGAGGTACATGCACGTCTCTGTCCTAGGCATAAATGTAACTGAACATCAATACGTATTGGGAACATCAGAAGGGGCCCTCAGGGATTAACCCCAATAGGTAGATGTATAGTCAAATATCGACAGTCCAGGTATCACCGAAAACAGGGTTAGAACCCACCGGATTCACTTAGAACCCACCGGATTCATCAGAAGTGAATCCGATGGAGCAAACAGAGATGAATCTGATGGAGCAAACAGAGAGCTCATAAGAGCCTCTTGTTCACTGGAAACAACCCACCGGATTCAGCCCCAGGTGTTTTCGGTGGCATATTTCCAGTGGAAACATAAAAAGTGCCCGTGGGTTTTGGGGCTTTCCGGATCAGGTCTGATTGCTGAGATTTGTTCCGTAGAGTTTGTAATGGGTGTTCCTAGCATCATTTCAAGCTAAAGAAATCCCAATTCCATTAAGCCATTTGGGAGATACATCAATCAAACTATCGAAACCCTAGATGGTCATTTGGTCACAAGGGTTACCAGAGTTCACTGAACTTGGTTTGAGCTCAGAAATCACACCAAGGAGGTGAAATGATCATTCCCCGATCTTTGGGAGGTGCCGGGGTCAACGATCACCACTTGTACCACTATCCTAGGTCAAAATGAAGAAAGAGAATCTAGTAGGAGAAGTGGAACCTACCTCTAGTGGGGATTCCGGCAACGATGCAGGCAACCAGCACCAAGGTGAGCTCCAAACTCCTTCTTTCCCTTCTTCTTCCTTCCTCTTCCTCTTTCTTCCTTTCTCTTCTCTTCCTTCCCTCTCCCATGACTTATACAAGTGAGAAATTAGGAAATGATTGCTCATTTCCACTAATATAGTAAGTTAGGTCCTTAGGGCCTGTTTAATTGGTCCTAGTCCGGCCCAAGTAGGTTAATCCGACCTTTGGGACACGCAGGCCCGTCTCCTTGGACTCATACGAAACACAAGTCACGGGGAAAATATGGGAGGGTGCATGTGCTCATCAAGGGTTGTTCCCGATGCGGGAGGTGGGTGTAGACACCCAATTTTGTCACCCTCCACTGGCTATAATGAAATATGGATTTTGGCTGCAATTTTCGACTTCCAACCAACAGAGATGCTGATGGAAACATTCCTCTACCCAAAACCCTAGAAATCCCCGTGCAGGAGAGAGGAAGGTCTAATTTTGACTTTTCATATAGGAAGGAATCTGGTCAACATGACCATGCAGATAAATAGTGTTTGGAAACACAATTCCGACGATATATGATATGCCAAAACTGGGCTGACGGATCTCTGGCAATCATCCCTGAAAAATCATACCTTCCGGCACATATGCCGCACACACGGACAATCCTCCTGGAAACATGGAAAAATCCCTCACCTAACCCAAACACCCTAAAAATTCATCCCTTACCTACCTAGATAACCTCGGAACACTCTCGGGTCTGAAACCCTAGAATCCCCACGCGGGAGGGAAGGGGTCCAATTTTGGATTTTTATATACAAAGGAATCTGATCAAGATGACCGTACAGATGGACACTACTTGGAAATACAATTCTGACGATATATGGTATGCCAAATTCAGACTGAAGGATCTCCCGTAACCTACCCTGGAAAATCACATTTTGTCGCACAATGTGCGTGGCCCTGCCGCATGCTGTGCACACATTTCCTGCACAACATGCACAATGCCCACACACCCATGCATTCATGCACCCGTGACATCACCCGCACCCCCTGCCAAAAACTTTCTCTCTCCTCCAGCATTTCCAAAACTACCTTTTCTGACAAAACTTTCTCTCTCCTCCCTCTTTTTCAAAATTACCTTTTTTGACAAAACTTTCTCTCTCCTCTCGCTCTTCAAAAAACTGCCTTTTTTGGTAAAACCTTCTCTCCTCCCGCTTTTTCAAAAATTACCTTTTTTGGCAAAACTTTCTCTCTCCTCTGGCTTATTTGAAAACTACCTTTTATGGAAATATTTTCTCTCTCCTCTTGCTTTTTTGAAAATCACCTTTTTTGAAGTTAAAATTTCTCTCCTCTCATTTTTTCTGAAAACCCCTTTTACCCACTGGACAAAAGCCCTCCCTGCCCATTTTTGCCTTCAACCCCCCCTTTACCCATTTGACAAAAATCCTATCTCTTCACTTTAGGTAAGAGCCTCCCTTTCGTCCACTGGATAAAAGGGATTCCCCCTCTCCTATTTGGTGGAAAAAAAACTATAAATAGCCCCTCCCTTAGAAAAGAGACACCAACAGACACTTGAATCCCCTTTCAGAGTGAAATTTTCCTCCCCTGCCCTTTCTTTATTTCCTTCTGATCTTGGAATGATCTTCATCAAGATCTGAAAACTCATTTGGATCTTCGAAGTGTTCTTCGAGATCTTGAAGATCTTCAATCCAAATTCTTAGTTAGATCCAATTTTTAGCCAAAAACAATATGTTCTTGAGCCACCTCCCTTGAGTGTTCTTGAGTGTTCTTAAGCATTTTTTAGCATTCGTGAGATAGAAACTCCCCCCTTTTTGAGGTTCTTTGGGCCTACAAAGAGATCTTTGTTAAGATCTGAAACTCTGTTCGGATCTTCAAAGTGTTCTTCGGGACTTTGGAGTTCTTCAATCCATTTTTAGGTTAGCCCTTTTCTTTTCAAAAATAGCCTTTCCTAGCCAAACTTCTGTCCGAGTGTCCTTAGAATCTTTCTAGAAATACCTATTCCCAGTGGAAGCTCTGCCGATGTGCCACCTCATCCTAGCCCTCCCTTAGCCTATCCCCAGTGGAAGCTCTATCTAAATGCCACCTTAGCCTAGCCCTCCATTAGCCTATCCCCATCGGAAGCTCTGTCGGAGTGCCACCTCATCCCAAGCCCAAAAATAGCCTTTCCTAGTCGAACCCCTGTCCAAGTGTCCCTAGAATATTTTCAGAAATAGTCATTCCAGCGGAAGCTCTGTCAAAGTGCCACCTCTGCCTAGCCCTCCCTTAACTTATCCCCAGTGAAAGCCCTGTCGAAGTGCCACCTCATCCCAAGCCCAAAAATAGCCTTCCCTAACTGAAGCTCTGTCCGAATCTAAATTTGAAAGTGACCGTCTCTAGCTGGAACTATACCCGGATCCCATCACAATTAGCATCTCTCAAGAAAGGAAGTTGGAGTTCAAGACCATCTTCCCTTGAGCCAGGAGAACACGAAAGATAGTCCGAGCCGATACCAATCAAGGGGCCACCCCTCTTGACCCGAAACTAGGGTCAAACTCAAGTATAATCTCTCTCCTCATTTAGGTATAATGTAGATATTTAATAAGCCTTATTTTATTGTATATAATAATTTGAATTAAATTAATGTATATATGTGTAATAACTTAGCCATACATGTGGAATAGTAATAATTATGGAAAATGTTCATTCTCAAGCATCTAGCAAGAAGACCGATTAAATCGGGCAAATTGGGTGCTTAACACATTCCTAACTCTATAACTTGACACTTACCCTAAATCTCTGGACCAAACCAAATTTTAGGCCCTTTTCTCAGGAATCGGGCCCACCCCTAGGTCCTAGGCTCATAACCCTAAGTGGTGACTTCAAACCCCATTTGCATGATCCCGATCCTTGAATTGGACCATCATTAAAACCCCCATCTCAAATGATGAATTTCACACCCTTGTGAAATAGGCCTCCACGTATCTTCAAGAGGTGATACGGTGGTGCGAGGCCTGCAAGTGAAGCACACACGACTCAAAACCCTCCCCCTCACCATGAAGGTGAAGGGAGAGAGGGGAGAGAGGACGGGGATGCATTGCCCATCCATCTCCAGCCCCTACCCTCACAGTGGCGACTCCACTGGGGATAAATGTCAAGCTTCCAATACTAGATGCTACCTTTAAATGCAAGAACATTTTCCACCACATTTGTTTGAAAACATGTTTGGGCTAACCCCTTGTTTGCAATTGTATTTGCTAACTACATCATGCACCGTGCTCGAAGTGAAATCATTTGGTGAGGGACTCCCTGTCATACCTGTACCCTCAGGGAGGTCAACGTATGTCATGGAGAGTACTCTATGAGCAAATGATACCTGCTTCCTGTATAAGAATGAAAGGTATCGTCAAACGATGAGGATGTTGTATTTGTGCCAACACCCTCGGGGAGGTCCGTGCACTTTATGGCATTTTGAGATCGAATGCGTCATCAAATGGCAAGGATGTCCGTATTTGTGCCCACACCCTTGGGGAGGTTCGAGCACGTTATGGCATTCTGAGATATAATGATGGTTACCCTACATTACACTTTTGTACACAATCACTCACAATTCTACTGCCCCATGGCCAATTGCTTAACCTTGTGTATAGTCATGAGTAATGGGAAAGTCACCCCCTTGATCTCATACCTACGGGTATATCAAAAGGATCACATACCTTGCGTACATAGATCCTGTCAAGAAAGCCTTGTCGATCCTATTACATCTATCGTATGCTTGTATCATGTAAAAAATAGATGAAGAAGCTAAGAGCACCACAAGCTAATTATAGAACTTATTTGTGGTCTAGAAAAGAAATGTTCCTAACTATATTCCCGTCATAAAGAATTGCTTTCCTAAAGTAGGTTTTAGATAAAAGGTGTCCCTTCTCCTTAAGGAAAAAGTCCAGATACCTGACTCAGGGGCAATCCTGCCAGAGTCACGTCAAGTCCCAAGAAAATCAGGAGGAAGGACACCTAGTGGGAAAAAGAGCAAGGAAAGCACAACTTTATTACATGGAATGTCTTATGGAAATATTCTCCAGAAGCCATTTGTATCAACTTCCCGCTTATGACATTGGGTGGACCAGGGGCATCTAACCCTATCCACCCCTATCATTAAGTGGACTAACTTTGGATGGATTATTGGTTGATAATATAGTGAATGTGTGAACAAGAGGTTGGGAATTCAAGAATCCTAAAATAAACCACTTTTGGTTTAGGCACAATTCCACATCTTAAGTATTCACCGTGGTCCCTTTGGATGCGTCAAGGTAATCGGTTGACTCACCTAAATCCAGAATCACCTCCGTCATATCTTCGAGATTGTCTACTACCAGGTGATTACAGCCTAATAAGCATAGATCCATGCAATATAGAAACACCCAAATAGGCCTAGATCCATCCCCTGGAGACCTTGCAGACAAAGATGGATGAAGTTAAAAGAGGGATAGCTTAGATACTGCATACACTTCAGAACCTTCCCAAAGCTAATCCCAGGAATGATCCGAAACTAGAAATAGGAGATGTTGACCAGAATGGAGCTACAGGTCATCGTGGGAATTCTTTCCGAGTTGACTCAGAGGAATCAGAGCATATCTCGCTAACCGGTCAGAGAGGATCTTCACCTACCCGGCTGAATGGTCAACAAGGGGCCTATTCTAGGGTCCATCCTCCTAGGGTAGTGATTTAAGATGAAGAAGAGAAATTTACAGCACACATTGGCTTTGAGCCTCCAGTGACGGAGAAAGAAAGGAAGCTCAGAGAGCAGTTAGAGAAGTTGGAGAGCATGATTCGAGCAGGAAAAGGCTCAGAGGGCCAAGCAATGGATTCTAAGGAAATGAGTTTCTTCTCTGGAGCAAGAATTCCAGAAAAAATCAAGTGGTAGGCTGATAGATTTGATGGGTCAAGAGACCCCAAGGCTCATCTCAAAGTTTTCCTCAGCATTTCCAAGTCATGATAGGCCTTTAAAAGTAGAGCAGATAGAGATGTTAATAGAGAACTTGTCAAAGCCCTATTATGATGTTCTTTACTATAAGCATTTGTAAACTTTTGATGCCTTGATAGCCACCGGCACATGGGTGGAGAATAGAATTCTGAGAGGGGCCCAGTATCAAGGATCCTCCCATGATGCAAGCAAGAACACCTGAGTCGGATAGGGAAAGGGTCTGAAAACTAATATGGTGAGTGCAGTTCAGCAGTCAGTCTCACCAGCTACCTATTCACAACCCTTCATAATACAAGTAGATGCACTCACCCAAAAGGCTTCTTACCCAAGACGGTAGTTTTTTGATCTGGGAATGCCCGTAATAGCCGCATATGAGAAGTTAAAGAAGCAAGGATTGCTAGGGATGGTGGCTCCAAGAGTGATCAACAATCCTCCTCCAGCTTGGTATAGGGATTATGAGTATTGTGCCTACCACACTCAGAAGGGGCACAATACTGAAAGATGTTTGGATTTACAGCATGCAATTAAGACTTGGTAGACAATGGAACCATTGAGGTCAAGATTAAGCAGCTTCCCAATGTCAATATCAACCCACTCCCTAATCATGTGAACAATTCTAGATGAAGAAACTACAGAGAGTGACCCTACCTTAACTCACTGTACCTAGAGCTCGGAAGAATCATATGAATGCTCGCGCTTATAGGAAAATCATGAGTTAAAAGGCTGGAATCATAAAAGCTCCCAAAAGAAGAGAATCATCAGAGGAAGAGTAAGAAGATCGGGTGCCCCCCGTCCATCCCTCCTCATCAGAAGAATCCACCATAGTGCATTACCAGCCTCTGCCATATTATCAGCCTCCGCCATATTATCAGCCTCTTCCATATCATCAATCTTTCCCCCACCATCAAAGTGGAGGAACCTCTTCATCCTATCACCCCCAATCTTCATATCCTACCTCTCATATTACATCATCTTCATACCATTCCACTTCATATCCCTCATCACCCTCATACCAATCCCATTCTCAAGGTTCAGTGTATAACCCAAAAGAAGGATGGACGGATGGGTATGATTGGAAGGATATACTTGCACTACCAGATTCCCCAAAAATAACTTCATCAAAAGGGTTAATAAATGCATTGGGGGAAGACTAGGAGAGTGGTCCCACTTCTCTAATTCAACTTGCTATAACTTTAGAAGACAATCCAGAAATAATTGAAGAGATTAGAGATGATCCTCTCAGAGCAGTAACCACATTGGCCGTAGGGGAGTAGATCAAAGAATACGTTTCCTTAATCCACATAGGGAGTGACACAGAGGAGGATGAGTCAGGACTGGTCCAACTTTGAGCCAGTAATAATAGGACCAACTCTATAGAGATCTTCTGGTTCATACGCTCTGAATACTATAAGCGTTTGGATGCCAGAGAATTTGATGGTCTTGAGGAATCTGATGAAGAATTAAGGGGGAGTGAAATCAGCAAAGAAGAGGATGATGACGATGATGATGAAGACGAAAATGAAGATGAGAAGGATGGAGATGACTCTGATTCTTGAGAGGATGATGGGTATCCAGACTGGGATGACTACTAAGGGCCTTTGTACAATGATTATGATGATGAGTCAGAATATTACTCACCAGAACATCCAACATGTTTCTCAGTCTATGCCATTGGCAATGAGGACCTAATAGTGGATCCAACAACTGGCATTTACCCTTCCCTATACATAGAGGGAGATGATTCTACATCATATTTAGAGAATGAGGGGGAATTTGGAGAGTTAACGTAAGTTTATATGGACGAACAGTACTCCACATTTGAATTGGAAGAAAAACTATATGAAGTGTATTCGAACACATTGAAAATGCAAGAAAGGGTAGAAGAAATTGACAAAATGTTAGGGGAAGTAATCGTTAGTGATCTTTAATACTGGGAGCAACTAGATTATCTGGAGGAAATAGGACTTGATGACACAATCGCAAAGGCGATAGACACTGCATTCTAATAGCTTTCCAATGCAGTCAAGAAGTTACGAGCCAGGGCAGTGGATATTTATGGAGGCCCTCAACTTCCCACCCCAAGCAGGGAAGGGGAATCAGAAGAAGATGATTCTATGGTGGGTATAATCACCCTAACCAACTGTGATGATGAAGATAGTTATCTCACTGAGATTATTGTGAAAATACCAATCAACGTGATGGAAACTAAAAGTGGGAAAGACTACAAGGGCAAGGCTCTAGCAGTAGAGCAGCCATGGGGTAATGAAGCCGGAACTAGTAGTGTAAAGAAAGAGCTAGAGAACCCAATCTTGGCTCAACTTAAGAATTCCCAGGCAAACATCTCCATTTGAGGATTGTTGATGGCGTCCCCTTCGTACTGTGAAGTAGTCTTGAGGTCTCTTGCTAATGTGCAAGTGTCGATCAAGATAAATCAGATGCACCTTGCACATATAGTAGGACCAACATATGCAGTGTAGTCCCTGATGTTCTCTGATTCTGAGCTTCCTAAGGAAACCTACCACAATCGAGCTCTCCACATTACAATTGAATGCCTTAACAAAGTAGTTCCCCAGGTTCTTATTGACAATAGATCCACTTTGAATGTGCTAGCATTGAGATCAGCAAAGAGTATCAACATCAACTTGGAAGAAACGAGGCCAACCACCCAAACCATAAGGGCATACGATAATACCGAGAGGAAGATCCTTGGCATCATTACCCTTGCTGTAAAGATTGGCCCAGTGAAGTTTGACGTTGATTTCTAAGACATTGATATACCGGCAGCTTTTAACATGCTCTTGGGAAGGCCTTGATTGCATCCTGCAAAGGCGGTGTCCTCTAGTCTCCATCAAAAAATAAAATTCATTCATGAAGGGAAGGTGGTCTCGGTGGCCGGAGATCCTGAAGTGGTTAACATTTGGCCAACATTGAAAATGGGGAAGAACAATCGACACCACTTATGTAGCCATTGCCAAAGAAGCTCCAAAGGAGAAAATCCTAGCCAACTATAAAGCCATCTGGAGTCTGCCAATGAATCAGATGATGAAGAATACGTAGTTTTTACCTGGCATGGGACTGGGGAAATATCACCAAGGAGTTTCAAAGTAGCCGAGTTTGGCTATGAACAAAGGAAAGAATGGTCTCAGGTACACTCCTCCAACTGTCAAAGGGCAAAAAGTACCAAGGATGACTAGGAAGATTTCTGGTCACTTACTGCCCTACTCTCAATGGATACTTTGTGAAAGAAGGAGAGGATTTCCCTTTTTGTGGAAATCTAGAGCCGTGGTTTGATGAAACCACCACCAAGATGCAACCAGGACTTGAAATTTTCTTCCAAGACGAGTTTGATCGGGTGACTCATGAAATGGAACAATAGAAAATGCTAGTCAAAGAAGGTGACCAAGGTAGCTGCATCACTAGGATAGCAGAAATTGCACTGATTAAGATTAGGTCTTCCTCTGATGATCCTACAACATTGATCCAATCAAAGGAGGCAACTAGTCCTCAAGTTCTCATGAAGAGAGAATGGTAGAAGAAGATAAGGCTCACCTAGAGTCTGCCGCTCCCTATTGATTTGAAAGGTTTCATTTGCTTTCTTCTACAAGAGCCAAGAGCCCGAGAGTTGCATGAGCTCAAGCCCTATCCTTTCAGAGAAAGAAGTGTGTATGTAAAACAGAGGAGAGCACAGAGGATGATGGTTTGTATGTATTGTGCCCGAACCAATTATAATGGGAAGGCTCGTGAAGGTGGTCAAAGATGTGACCGAGGTACTGGGATGGCATCCCTCAACAGGCTTGAAAAGATAGACTTCATAGAAAAAGGATTGAGTAGTCTCCATTGATCTTCACCCCTCAAAAAGTTCAGCTTCCGAGAGCATGAGATTGATCAGCTGGTATTCATGAAGAAGCAGGCACCTATCCAGAGGAACCATGACGCCACTAAACCACTTTTGAAGAAGGTCCTTTGCTACATCTCCTCATCCATCAGGCCACTAAACCACTTTTGAATTGGACAAACATTAGAGAAAACTTTAAGTTTGCTTATGCTAGTGAGTAGCCTGGTTACCCCTGGTAAAAGCATCAAGCCAGTTATCGAGTCTACAGTCGAGTCTGTTGTTTATAATTCTATGTCAATCTCCCCTTTTAAGAAGAGTCCAGAGTCCTTATATGACAAGTTTGTTACTCCTTCTTTTATGAATGAAATTTTTTATTCCAAGTATGACTTGCCTCCTTTTTCCGATGATGATCTTAATAAATATCAAGAATTAATAAAGCAATGCAAACCAAAGAAAGCCCAACCCATCTGTGAGGATACTCTGATTATTAATATAGGAACCAACCAAAGCCTTCGAGAGGTAAAAATTGGCACTACCCTTGATGACGAAGAAGCAGAACGGATGAGTAATCTTCTGAAGGAATTCATCGAGATCTTTGCTTGGTCTTACGAGGATATGCTTGGTATCAAACCTAACATTGTGCAGCATCAGTTTCCGACTTACCCTGGGGAAAAGCCGGTAAAATAGAAGCTCCGAAGAATGCGGAAAAAATGGATTGAGAATATCAGAGAAGAACTTGTGAGGCAATGGAATGCGAGTTTCTTACAAGTGGTGAAGGACCCCCAATAGTTGGCCAATATTGTACTAGTACCAAAGAAAGATGGGAAGGTATGAATGTGCGTAGACTACTGAGATCTTAACAAAGTAAGCCATAAAGATGACTTCCCATTACCTCACATTGATGTATTGGTAGATAATATAGTAGGGCATGCTTTATTATCATTTATGGATGGATTCTCGACATACAACCAAATAAGCATGCACCCAAAGGATCGTGAGAAAACAACCTTCATCACTCCATGGGGAACCTATTATTACAAGGTGATGTCTTTTGGACTGAAGAGCGTCGGGGCAACCTATCAAAGAGCAGCCACGGCCATATTACTGGACATGATGAACAAAGATGTGGAAGTCTATGTGGAAGACACAATAGTAAACTCTAAAGATCGGCAGGGGCATGTTCCCGCACTAAGGCAATTCTTTAAAAGAATCAAGAAGCATCAGCTGAAGTTGAACCCTCAGAAATGTGTATTCAGGGCAATGGAGGGAAATTTGTTAGGCTTTTTGGTGAGTGAAAGAGGCATTGAAGTCGACCCTATCAAGATCAAGGCAATTCAGGAAATGCCCATGCCTTAGACTGAGAAGTAAATACGAGGATTTCTGGGTCACATCCAATACATTAGCAGATTTATAGCTCAGTTGACTACAATCTGTGAACCAATTTTCAAGCTACTGAAAAAGGATCGACCCACGGAATGGAATGACCAATGCCAACAAGCCTTTGACAAGATCAAGGAGTACCTTATGAACCCACCAGTATTGACACCTCCAATGGAAGGAGAACCACTTCTGTTGTATCTGTCCATGGAAAAATATTCTATGGGCTCTTTGCTAGCACAGAAGGAAAAGGAAAAGTGGGCAGAGCACGCCATATATTACCTCAACAAGAAGTTTCTGGAATATAAGACCCGATACACATCTTTGGAAAGAACTTGTACTACATTGATTTGGGCAACTAAAAGGTTACAACACTACATGGTTTCCTATCCAGTGCATTTGATCTCAAAGATGGATCCCATCAAGTAGCTCTTCGAGAAACCGGTCTTAATAGGAAGGATGGCCCGTTGGTTACTTTTTCTATCAGAGTTTGACATCACCTATGTTACTCAAAACTCTATCAAGGGCCAGGTCATAGCTAATCATTTGGCTGCTCATCCCATAGAAGATGGAAGGTCCTTGGATGATGCCTTTCCCGATGAAGGAATCACAGTGGTAGAGGAAGAAGATACAGTTAATGAATGGTAGTTATTCTTTGATGGAGCGGCCAATCAGAAGGGATGTGGTGCGAGAGTATTGCTTATCACTCCTGATGCTCTTTATTTATATTTTTCATTCTGCCTTGACTTCCCCTGTACCAACAATATTGCCAAATATGAAGGTTGTGCTATGGGACTCGAAACTGCTTTAACTATTGGGGTGAAAAGGATCAAGGTTTACGGAGATTCATCCATTGTCATCTTTTAGACATAGGGAAAGTGGAAAATTAGAGATGAAAAGCTAATGCCATATCAAAAACATTTGGAATAAGTGATTAAACACTTTGAAAAAATTTCGTTTGAATACTTCCAGAGGGATAATAACAGGTTTGTTGATCCCCTTGCAACCTTGGCTTCTATGATAGAGTGCAACCTATGGCTAGAATCCGACTATTCTTGGTAGAACAAAGAAGCAGGCCCATTTATCAGAATTCAGTGGACTCTTTCACTGTGGATAGTCGGTCTTGGTTCGCTCACATAGTGGATTTCATCAGGGAAGGGAAGTACCCAGTTGAAGCAACTGACAGAGAGAAGTTTCTGAGAAAATATGCCACTCAGTTTATTCTCCAAGAGGATCTGTTATACAAGAGATCCTATGACAAAACACAGTTGTTGTGTGTGGATGAGGAACAAGCTAAAACTATCATGGAAGAAATTCATCAAAATCTTTGTGGACCCCACATAAATGCCAAGATGTTATCTAGAAGATCCTCAGGCTAGGATATTACTGAAACACAATGGAAGAAGATTCCATGGACTTCATCAATAAATGCCACAAGTGTCAGATATTTGCTAACATCATACATATCCCACCAATAGAGTTGCATTCGCTCAGTTCACCTTGGCCATTCTCCACTTAGGGCACTGATATCATTGGAAAGGTCAACCCTAAAGCATCCAAAGACCATGCATTCATCTTGGTAGCCATTGATTATTTCACCAAGTGGATAGAAGATCAGTCCTAGGCAGTCCTCACATCTACTAAGGTGGCCAAGTTCATCCAGAAAAACATCATTTCCCGATATGGAGTACCTCAAGAATTGATATCAGATTAGGGATCCCATTTCTGGGGCAAGATCGACAAAAACTACACAAAATTCAGTATCAGAAGGCATCACTCTACCACTTATAGGCCGCAGACCAATGGGGTAGTAGAAGTAGCTAACAAGAATATCAAATTCATTCTGCAGAAAATGGCAGAAACACAAGGATTAGGCTGATAAGTTACCCCTTACCTTATGGGCATACCAGACTTCTGTACTATCTTCGACAGGAGTAACTCCTTTCTCTTTGGTGTATGGGGTTGAGGCGGTTCTACCCGTGGAAATCCTAGTACCATCCCTAAGGGTGCTTCTTGATAGTCAACTAACTGAAGGAGAGTGGGTGAAGGCTAGACATGATGAGCTCAATTTTCTTAATGAAAGGCGCATAAAGGCATGGATAATTTGAAGAAGTATCAACTGAGAATGGCTAGGGCATTTAATAAGACTATGATGCCCCACCACATAAAGGTGGGAGAACTTGTTCTTCGAGAACAAAAAGCCTCAATTCATAACCCAAGAGGAAAATTCAGGCCCAACTGGAGTGGCCCATTCACTGTCAAAGAAATTCTACCAGGCAAAGTTGTGAAACTCGTAGACCACAACAGCAAAGAAATACCCAGACTAGTTAACATAGATCAACTCAAGAAATATTATATCAGAAAGGGTGAATGGCCTGAACTGCGTTAGACCTGATTCCTTTCAAGGGATACGTAGGTAAATTGACATGTGCAAGTGCAGTCTCAACAATCTAAAGGCAGTAAATCGGTTCCTTGATTAATAATCAAAGTACCTTAAAAGACAATCATAGTTTGTGTCCCCTAAGAATCACCATTTGGCATGAAATTCCATCGGGTATCTGTCATCCACCCATTGGTCCGTCACTTCTTACCCAGGATTCTATCCCCCAAGAATCGTCGTTTTGTATGCAAGGCCATTAGGTATCTGTCATTCACCTATGGTGCAAGGCCATTAGGTATCTGTCATTCACCTATGGTCTATCTACTCTTATCTAGGATTCTATCCCCTAAAAGAAAATCACCACCCGGCACCAGTTTATTAAGGCCAGTTTATACTCCACCCTTGATCAGTCAAAGTCAAAAAAAAAAAGAAGAGCTTGATGCAACAGTGGTAAAGGCTTGTTTGAATCATTAGCTAATGAGTAATGATTTGATAAATCATCATATCTCGTTGTTTGTATTGGTTTTAGGAAGATTCATGGGCTCGTTGGATAAGACGTTGAGGAAATGGACCTTAGTCATAAATGTGAGGGCACCAAGATTGTTGGAATCCATGAATGTGTCATTTCTTGGCCAAATTGGATGTGTGAAGCTACATCACCAATTACTCTGACAAGTGCCTCAACATTGGGATGCCGACCTACATGTATTTCGGTTAGGATTAGCAAAGATTTGCCCAACTCTTGAAGAATTTTACGTTTGTATGTTATCTCCACCCAAAGGCAGTTTGTTCCAACCCTCTTCAAAGAAAGATTGCTTAGAGGAAATTCATGATTTCTTCAAATGGAAAGAAGTAAAGTAGTTTGTCAGGTATGGGAAGATTGACATTCTGAAGGTGGCTCAGATCTTCATCCAATATCTACCAATGGGAGGAATCCATCAACGGTGATCCCTGGATGCTTATTTACTTTGCATGATAGCTCGTTATGTTCTCCACACTCCTGGGCATGGTGCACCATCTAATCTGATTGAGGAAGTAAAACAATTAAAGAAGGGAGGTGACATCGTCCCTACGGTTCTTGCAGAAACATTCAAGGGATTTGATGATATGAACTATCGCCACAAATTCAGACTAGATCATTATCAGGGAAGTCTTGCTATTTTTTAGATTTGGCTCCTCGAGAAACTGAAGCTCACCACACCATTAATGGGAAGCCCACTCGGAGTTTTTTATTACCAGGATAAGAGATAAGTTCCAGAATTCAACCCTATCACCTATTGGAAGAAGTACTTGCAGGAAAGGATTGTGCAGGATATCGTATAGAGGTGCCCAAGGAAGCCATAAGAAGATTTTCTGAGGAAGACCCTTGGCCACAACTATGTCGGACTGATGGGATTGACTCACACGTCCTTTTATTTGCCTATGTACATCAACCGACAATACAGGCTCAAGGAGATGGACCCAGAAGAGTTAGTGAACTTTCACCCACCTCAAGAATTGTCTCCCCACCTTTTTATTCACCTATCCCATCTATAGCAAGAAAGTGGTCCCCATTTTCATGTAATTCACTTGGTAATGGAATGAGGAAGTATGTGGATTTTTGTGTTATCCCGATTATTCTAATTATGACTTGAGTTATGGAATTGATTGTGCCGAAGAATTACAAAAAAAACAAAAAAAAAAAAAAAAAAGATTTTCTTTGTGCCAAAAGTAAGTTTTTATAGAGATGCTGAAATAAAATAATGAACAAACAAGGGGAGGGAAAAAGAAAAAAGAAAAAAAATATCCAGGTATCTACTGTGCGAAGATCTTTGAGGAAGAACACCAAGCAGATATCTACTCCCCCTCGGAGGTCACTGAAGAGGCACTGGCCCACGGCAAACAACAGGAAGGAACGTGCTATCTGAGACATGTTGCCTAGATTCTTCCCTAGGCCAACATTCCACCATCGGGCACTAATCTCCCCTAGGGGGATTCACGTCTGGCTAGCTTTAATGGTGATACCGGTCAAATCTGTGAACTCCCTGGCAGTCAGGAATCCTACAGGTAGGGTCATGGTTCTACCCCCAAATGGAATGCCCGTCAAGGCATAAAAGCACGTAGGCATAATGGTGATCTCGCCAACAGGAAGGTGGAAAGTGTGAGTACTCGGCCACCACCACTCCATTAGGGCCCCCACCAATGTCGGATTGAACTTTTGGGTCTCTACAAGGGTCAGCCAGCACAGATAGGTATCATCAACTATCTCTTTTACCCTGCGAGGGAGCATCCCTATGCCAGGACTAAACCATGTTTGGGTGGCTATAGAAGGACAAGGTAGGCGGTTCCTTCCCCTCATGCTAATGAAAATAATAAATAAATAATAAAAGAAAAGAAGCAGCAAAAAGCAAAAACAATACAAAACATGAATAAAAGATGATCAAAATAATGAATGAAATGTAAAGACTTACCCAAGAACCCCATACAGATTTGCAGATGTGATTCCGGCTGTTATGAAGGGTTTTCCTGGAATACCAATCGGCCCAGCCCTCATCCCTATGGGAAGGACTGCTACAACTCTCGAGCTGGACCTCTCCCAGAGTCTTCCTCTTCCTCCTTTCAGTCATATTTTTAGAAATTAAAAAAAGCCCTTGAAACTTTCAAAAATTACAAAAAGCCCAAGAAAGTTTCTCAATTTACACAAAAGCCCATGGGAATGTCAAATTCTCCAAATAGCTCCTCCCTCAAGAACAAGATGGAATATCTTCAAGAACTCCAAGAATAAAATGAAGAACACCAAGAACAAGAGGAAAAAATTTAAGAAAAACCAAAGGGTTCTAGGAACTTACTTCACTCAAAAAAGTTAGAATGAAGAATGAACAAGGGAGGGGACCCATTTTACACACAAAAAAAAAAATAAGATTCCAGATCAAGCATCAAGAATCAAAAGGTTCCAAATCAACATCAAGAATCAAATTTTAAACCAAAAATCAAGAATCAAGGAAAAATCAAGAGAAGACATAATTTACCCGGCCCCAAGCAGCCCAATCTCATTAACCCAGCCCCAAGTGGCCCAATCTCATTGACTCGGCCCCAAGTAGCCTAATTGAATTTACTTGGCCCTAGGCGGTCCAATCTCATTGACCAGGCCCGAGGTAGCCCAATTTCATTGACTCGGCCCCAAGTGGCATAATTGTATTTACTCGGCCCTAGGCGGCCCAATCACTTTTATCAGGCCCCAAGCGGCCCAATGTTGTTAACTCGACCCCAGAGGCCTTTTCTCTTTGAGTCAGATCCAAGTGGCCCGATCTCATTGACCAAATCCCTAAACTGGCACATGTGAAGCCCAACTAAGGAAAATCCAAGCATCAAACAATTTTTTTTTACTTGTTGCAAGATTGGAAGAGCAGTGAATTCCTCTCTTGTAACCATCAGTCCTAGATAGTCCAGATTGGCTTGAAAGACCTAGCCTGGAGACCACATTTCCCTGAACTGGCACATGCGAGGCCCAGCTAAGGAAGAATCAGGATCAAAGTACTAACTTTTTTTGTAGGATTGGAAGAGCAGCAAATTCCTTTCCCCTAATTGGCAGCCCAAGTAAGTCCTAAAACTTTAGAGATATTATCTGTTGTATTTTTTTTCAACTCCATCATAACTAAGCAAGATGACGGCAGTATATGCTCCGGGTGACAAAATGTGGTCGTTCTTTTCTTTGCCCTTCGATCGTTGGCATAGCCTTGGCCAAAGAGCGGCATTCTGTAGTCACCCAGTTTTATCACCCTCCTCTAGCTATGATGAAAAATGAATCTTGGATGTGGCTTCTGACTTTCAACCAACAGAGATGCTGATGGAAACATTCCCTTACCCAAACACCTATAAATCCCCACGTGGGAGAGAGGAAGGTCTAATTTTGACTTGTTATATATGAAGGAATCTGGTCAAGATAACCATGCAGATAAATAGTGCTTAAAAACACGATTCTGAAGATATATGATACACCAAAATTGGACTGACAGATCTCCAGCAATCATCCCCAGAAAATCATGTATTCCCGCACATATGTCATGCACACGAACAGTCCCACTAGAAACCTAGATATATCCCTCACCTAACACAAACACACTAAAAATTCATCCCATACCTACCCAGATAACCCTAAAATGCTCCTGAGACTGAAACCTTAGAAATCCCTGCGCAAGAGAGAAGGGGTCCAATTTTGGCTTTTTATATAAGAAAGAATCGGATCAAGATGACTATACAGATAGAAAGTGCTTGGAAATACGATTTCGATTATATATGGTACGCCAAAATCAGACCGACAGATCTCTTGCAACCTTCCCTGAAAAATCACATTTTTGCCATACACTGTGCGTGGGCTTGCCACACACTGTACGCAGGCTTGCCGCATGGCGTAAACACATTACGCTCACACCATGCACATTGCCCACACACCCATGCATTCGCGCACCCATGACATCACCCGCACCCCCTGCCAAAAACTTTCTCCTCTCGTTTTTCCAAAAACGGCCTTTTCGGTAAATCTTTCTCTCTCCTCTTGCTTTTTTGAAAATTTCCTTTCCTAGCAAAACCTTCTCTCTCCTACTTTTCTAAAATTTTCATTTTTTGGTAAAACTTTCTCTCTCCTCTCGCTTTTCCAAAAATTACCTTTTTCGGTAAAACCTTCTCTCTCCTCCTGCTTTTTTGAAAACTGTCTTTTTAACAAAACCTTCTCTCTCCTCTCGATTTTTTGAAAATTACATTTTTTGGCAAAACTTTCTCTCTCCTGCTTTTCTAAAAACTACCTTTTTTGGTAAAACTTTCTCTCCTCCCGTTTTTCCAAAAATCACCTTTTTCAAACTTTCTCTCTCCTCTCACTTTTTTGAAAACTGCATTCTCTAGCAAAACTTTCTCTCTCCTATCGCTTTTTTGAAAATCACCTTTTTTCAAGCTAAAATTTCTCTCTCCTCCTATTTTTTCTGAGAACCCCTTTTACCCACTGGACAAAAGCCCTCCCTGCCCATTTTTGCCTTCAACCCCCCTTTTACCCATTAGACAAAAATCCTATCTCTTCACCTTAGGCAAGAGCCCCCATTTTTTCCACTGGATAAAGGGATTCCCCCTCTCCTATTTGGTTGAAAAAAACTATAAATACCCCCTCCCTTAGAAAAGAGACACCAATAGACACCTGAATCCCCTTTCAGAGTGAAATTTTCCTCCCCTCCCCCCTCTTAATTTTCTTCTAATCTTCGGAGCGATCTTTGTCAAGACTCGAAAACTTATTCGGATCTTCGAAGTGTTCTTCGAGATCTTGAAGATCGCCAATCCAAATTCTTAGTTAGATCCAATTTTTAGCCAAAATAGTATGTTCTTGAGCCACCTCCCTTGAGTGTTCTTGAGCATTCTTAAGCATTCTTGAGATAGAAACCCCCCTTTTTGAGGTTCTTCGGGTCTACGAAGAGATCTTTGGTAAGATCTAAAACTCTATTCGGATCTGAGCATTCTTGAGATAGAAACCCCCCCTTTTTGATGTTCTTCGGGTCTACGAAGAGATCTTTGTTAAGATCTAAAACTCTGTTCGGATCTTCAAAGTGTTCTTCGGGACTTTGGAGTTCTTCAATCCATTTTTAGGTCAGCCCTTTTCTTTTCAAAAATAGCCTTTCCTAGCCAAACCGTTTGAGTGTCCCTGGAATCTTTTCAGAAATAGCCATTCCCAGCGGAAGCTCTGTCGAAGTGCCACCTTAGCCTAGCCCTCCCTTAGCCCATCCCAAGTGGAAGCTCTGCTAGAGTGCCACCTCATCCCAAGCCTAAAAATAGCCTTTCCTAGCCGAACCCTTGTTCGAGTTTCCCTGGAATATTTTCAGAAATAGCCATTCCCAACGGAAGCTCTGCCAAAGTGCCACCTCAACCTAGCCCTCCCCTAGCCTATCCTCAATGGAAGCTTTTTCGAAGTGTCACCTCATCCCAAGCCTGGAAATAGCCTTCCCTAGCCAAAGCTCTGTCTGAATCCAAAGCTAGAAATAGCCTTCCCTAACCAAAGCTCTGTCCAAATCCAAATCCAAAAGCAACTGTTCCTTGCCGAAACTCTGCCCAGATACCATCACAATCAGTATCTCTCAAGAAAGGAAGTTGGAGGTCAAGACCATCTTCCCCTGAGCTGGGAGAACACGAAAGATAGTCCGAGCCAGTACCAACTAGGGGCCCACCCCTCTTGACCCGAAACAGAGGTCAAATTCACGTATAATCTCTCTCCTCATTTAGGCATAATGTAGATGTCTAATAAGCCTTGTTTTAGTGTATATAATAGTTTGAGTTCAATTAATGTATATATGTGTGATAACTTAGCCATACATATGGAAATAGTAATAATTATGGAAAATCTTCGCTCTCAAGTATCTAGTAAGAAGACCGGTTGAACCGGGCAGATTGGGTGCTTAACACCTTCCCAACTCTATAACCTAACATTTACCCTAAATGTTTGGACCAGACCAAATTTTGGGCCCTTTTCTTAGGAATCGGGCCCACCCCTGGGTCCTAGGCCCATAACCCTAGATGGTGACTCCAAACCCCATTTTTATGATCCTGATCCCCAAATTGGACCATCATCAAAACCCCCATCTCAAATGACGAATTTCACACCCTTACGAAATAGGCCTCCATGTACCTCCAAGCGGCAATACGATAGTGCGGGGCTCACAAGTGAGCACACATGACTTGAACCCCACCCCCTCGCCATGAAGGTGGAGGGAGAGAGAGAAGAGAGGGTGGGGATGTATAGTCCATCCATCTCTGGCCCCTACCCTCACAGTGGGGTCCATGGGCATCGGAGCTAATTCAGCAGCACAGATGACCACCAAATTTAGCCCACCAGATTCAGGCCCAAGTGCTGTTGGCATGTTTTTGATGGTCAAGATAGCAAATTGTGTTATCTTGACTACTCACTATCCACCCATTAGTCTTGTACAGGTAGTTACCCTAGGTTGTGCTTATGGTCTTTCAACAGTTTTGGTGCATATCGAGATTCTAATGTGGGGTGTCGGGTCACTTACCGTCTGAGATCAGAAGGTCTGAATCCCCTTCATTTGGATTGGCAAGTAATACACGAGCATGTGGGTTTATCTCTCCCCCTTCTACAATTGGCAATCATGAGCCAAAACCCGATGATACTTTCTAATTCTAGTTCAAGACCTATCACAACAGTTTAAATTAGACCGGGTTAGGGCACAGGTGTAACATTCCCCCCACCTTACAAGAATTTCATCCTCAAAATTAAACATACCTAGTAAATCAAATAGTCCAAGGAACTGCTTCTTCATCTTATCTTCTCGTTCCCAGGATGCTTCATGTTCTGAGTGATTCATCCATTTCACCTTGATAAAAGAAATAATGCAGTTACGGAGGTCATGGTCTTTACGGTCAACAATCTTCTCCGGATACTCCATGTAGGAAAAATCCTCATCCAAATCACGTGGTATGTAAGTCAAGATGTGAGTGGGATTAGGAATGTTCTTCCTCAGTATGGATACATCGAAGACATCATATGTACCCTCCAACTCTAGCGGTGAAGCTATTTTGTAAGCTACCAATCCAATCCTTTCCAGCACATTATACGGTCCCATAAATCTAGGACTCAAATTTCCCTTCTTACTGAACCACATCTCCTCTTTGACCAAGGAGATCCAAAAGAATACCTTATCTCCAACCCCAAACTCTAGATGCTTCCTCCTGACATCTGCATAACTCTTCTGTCTAGACTGAGTTATCTTGATTCTTTCTCTGATCACATTCACCTTCTCACTAGTGGCCTGTATCAAGTTTAGGCCTAGAATGTGTCACACCAACTTCGTCCCAATACAAAGGTGTCTGACATTTCCTACAATACTGTGATTCTAACGGAGACATACCGATGGTGGCCTGGTAACTGTTGTTGTAGGAGAACTTAATAAGTGAGATGTGCTCATTCCAACTGTAACTCATAACCAAGGCACATGTTTGAAGTAGGTCCTCCAAAGTTTGGATAGTCCTCTCCGATTGTCCATCGTTCTATGGGTGGAATCTCATGTTGAAATTCAACCGTGTACCCATAGCCTTCTGCACACATGTCCAAAACTAGGAAGTGAATCTAGGATCTCGATCGGAGATGATGCTAACTGGCACACCATGCAACCGGATGATGTTGTCAATGTACAGCTTGGCCAACTTATCCATGGAGAAAGTGACCTTAATTGGGATGAAGTGAGATACCTTAGTCAAGAAGTCCATAACTACCTAAATGGCATACAAACCCTTGCTAGTGCAAGGTAAGCCTGTGACAAAGTCCATGGTGATATTTCCCAATTTCCACTCCAGAATAGGTAGCGACTATAATAAACCATAAGGTCTTTCTCTTTCAGCCTTGACTTGATGGCATGTGAGGCACCTTGCCATATGCATGGCCACATTATTCTTCATTCTCCTCCACCAGTAGGAACCCTTTAGATCCTTATACATCTTGGTGCTGCCTAGGTGAATGGAGTATGGAGAGTTGTGTGCTTCTATCAAAATAGTATCTCTCAAATCACCATCACTAAACACACATAATCTATTACACATGTGCCCTAATCCGATATAATTTGAAACTGTTGTGATAGGCCTCGGATTGGAGATCAAAAGTACGATCGGGTTTTGACTCACGGCTGTGCATTTTCAAAGAGGTAAGCATGACCCCACATGTTCGTGCATTATATGCCTGTCTAACTAGAGGGGGTTCATACCTTCTGATCCCAGACGATAAGTGACCCGACTCCTCACACTTGATTTTTAACACGCTTCATAATTTTCGAAAGGCCTTGAGCATGTCCGAGGGTAGCCACCTGTGCCAGGCCAACCATAGGACAACAAGCTATCAAGACAGCTTGCTATCTTAATCACCAAAAACAAGCCATCGGAAGCATCCTGGGCATGAATCCAGAGCCCGTTTTTTATGGGTACACTAGCTGTTGTCGAGGTTCTGATGCCCGTAGGTCTCACCACCCGCATCATAAATGGTTTTAGATGATACCAAATCATCCTCCACACATTCCTCTTGATGTGAACACCTTATGGACCTAAGTATGTAGGTCCTTGTGTCCCAAAACTCATTTTAACCCGATTGGTTCAAAAGAGGCCCAAACCAAATGGACCCTAAGGCCCAACTTAAGCTATAAGTTGGGAATTGAGGATTCATTTCCTCATTTCCCTTGTGCCCAAATGTAGGAGAGGAGAGAAAGAGGAGAGGAAGAAGAAGAAGAGGAAGGAGAAGAGGATTGAAGGCCTACCTTGGTGCTACCTACCACCTTGTTGCCAGAATCACTACCGGAGGTAAGTATAACCTCTTATGCCACTCGTTCTCTTCATTTTTACCTAGACAAAGCTAGGTATGGATAGAATCTTAGTGTACACACCATGTTAGGGTTGTATGATGGGTGTTCTACCCTCCTGGTGTTGTTGTCGAGCTCGAACCAAGCCTAGTGAGCTCTGGTAACATGTAATGCCAAAAGACCAACAAGGGTTTTGATCGTTCGATCGACGTATCTCCCATATGGATCGATGGAATTGGGATTTTCTTGGCTTAGAATGATGCTAGAAACATTCCCTACAAACTCCAAGGAACAAATCTCGACAATCGGGCCCGATCCGAAAAGCCCCAATTGGAGTTGGACTTTTCTGTGTCCACCGAAAATATGGCACAGGAAGCACTGTAGCTATTTTTGGTGGGTTGTTTCTGATGGAAAAATGAGCCTAATGTGTTTTTTATCACCTCCACCAAAAACAAGACTAATATTTCCAGTGGAAATGCCCTGTTTCCGGTGGGTGTTTCCGGTGATAGTATTGTCACCTAAGAACTGTGTCTGTACCCTTTGGGAGTGACTTGTGTGGATCCCTCCTGATGTTTCTGATGCATCCTGATGTACAATTCCCTTATATTTAGGACAATGATGTGGACGTGCCCCGAAGTAAGAATTGAATTGATCGATCGGTGGCCATACTTGAACCCTAACACAATAAATCATAAAATAAGTGAGGGATGGACTATTTTTGTTTTTGAAATAATTATTATTTATTTAATTGCTCACATGCTTAGAATTATATGTTTAATTGAAATTTTCAGTTTACAATCATGATATGAATTGTATGGAATTGTATGACGGGATCCGGTGTGGCCGAGGTGGTACCGATACCTTGATCACCGTGTGTTTGGATGTGTGTGTGTCTGTGAGACAGAATCCGACGTGGCCAAGGTGGTATCGGTGCCGTGATTACCGTATGTATGTTGCATTCATGTATTGATTATGTGCATTAGAATTAGTTGTAGTCGCAGGTTACACTTTGTGGCCAAGGTCTCGCTGGTATCGTGTACCCCAGGACTACATTTGGAAATGGATACGCTTCGTGGTCGAGGCCTTGCCGGTGTTACGTAGTCCATATTCAATTGTGATATTTATGCTAGATTAGGTAAACGGCCTCAGGTTACACTTTGTGGCCAAGGTCTCTTTGGCATCGTGTACCCGAGACTGTACTTGGAGATGGATTACACTTTGTGGCCGAGGTCTCTCTGATATCGTGTAATCCATACTAACTGTATCATTATGAAGGCATATAGTATATATGTGGTTAGGTATCACTCCCTATGCTACACACCCTTGCTAATAGGGGTTGAGGTGTTGAATAACCCATTATGGTATGTTTGATGAGACTTTTCGAAGTGTCACTCCCGTGGTACGATGTGATTGTTGCAAGAGGCGGGAACCTGTTCGGCGTGGCCGATGTGTTACCGGTGCTGTGACTACCAGGAGGGGGTTATCAGGGATTTGTTGGGTGTGTTATACCCAAACTCTAAAACTTCCTATTTTAATGTTTAGGTGTGACACCAAAGGACACCAGTACCAGTGAGTACTGGGTTGCATCCGTCTTTTACCAAGGAAGGAAGGGCGACCCCAGTTGCAACTGCTACCCATGCTTAAGTGGATTCCAGACCCAAAGGGAAAGGTCAGTTGAACCTCACACACACTAGAAACCCTGGAGAAAGCCCCACTCAAACTGAGGAGAGATCTCCATACAAAGTGACCAGTTCAGCATTCACAGGCTGATGGTCACCGACGGATGGAGCATCCACTGGTGAACACCATACGGTGAGTGCACAGGCCAGTTTTGGGTTATCTCACCGTGGGACCCGAGACCTCACGATCACCTAAACTCATCCACATTGATAGAACAATGTGTTAGGGAGTTGATTAATGTGGCAGGACATCTCAAAGTGGGTTTTTAGTGCCGAATAGTGAAATAACCCGGTATTGAGTAAAAACCCATTAATTCCCCAAACAGCCCTTATTGGGACTTAAATGGTTATAAATAGGGCTCTTACCATTCATTTCTTCTCCTACCAAATTAGAAACAAGGAAATGGAGAAAGAAGAGGAAGAAGAAGGACAAGGAGAGCAAGGGAGGAAGGAAGGAGGAAGGCTAGGGCTCCATTCTTGAGGTAAGCCCATATGCTCATCTCTCCACACACACACACACATAAATATCTCTCTCTCTCTCTCTCTCCTTCCCATTTCACTCTTTATTGGAAGTAATGGAGACCCAACCAACTCCCACCTACCCAACCATAAAGACTACATATGAGAGGAGAAAATTAGAGTAAGAGACCTATATTAGCAAGGTTATTCACTCAACCTTGGGTTTAAGGACAATCCCTATGAAACCCCTAACCAAAACCCTAAGATTTGGGAATTTGAGTAAATCCTCTATGACCTAACATCCTAACCTAATCCTAAGTTGGGGAAAATGAAATTAAACCTATGTATGGTGTGTGAGAGTGATTTCATAAGCCATTAATGACCATTCCATGAGCTCAACCTAAGTCTTCCCCAATTTAGCTTAACCTAGACTTGTGTATTGAGGAAATTGGGTGTATCTTGAAACCCTATATTGATCCACTCACTAATTTCACTAAATCTAAGCTAAGTGAAGTCTGTGAGGATGCCCTACGTGAAAACCAACCCTAAAATCATAAAATCCAATTTGTAAAAAAAATGAAAGAAAAAAAAAGTGGAGAAATAAAGATTGTCCAAATCTTCTCTCTCCTCCACATCACCACCCACCAAAAGATTGTCCAAATCACATAAAGCAAGAAAAATCGTCCCTTGGAGGGAGAAAAAGAAGAAAAATAAATTAGGGAAAAAAAAAGGAAAGAAAATAAGCAAACAAATTATAGGAAATTTCTCAAATTTTATTTCTCCCTTCTCTCTCCTCCACCTTAGCACTTTTGGTCTCAAAAGATCTCACAATCAATTGTGGGTTTCTCTCTTTTAGGAAAGAGAAAATTGTTACCCTACCTCCCCATTCCCTATAAATACAACTCATGTAAGAGGAGGGGAGACAATTCATTCTTCTTCTAGTTTTTTTTTTTAGTTGCTCTCTCTTTCTCTTGCTCTCTCTTTAGTTCTAGTTCTTCTCTATTTTTGTTTTAATCACTTTTGTAATAGTTTTTTTTTATGTCAATTAATGCAAGCACTCTTTTATTCTTATTCAGCCTTTTTTGTTTATGATTTATGCAATTGAGTTGTAATTTTTTAAGTTATAGTTTTAGGCTTAGATCTAGGTGACAAGATCACGAGCCGTGGAGCAATTTTTTTTTCAAGTTCAAGCATTGATTCAAGTAAGTAGGCTCCTTCAGTAGTCTTCTCTCCCCCCTCTCATTCCCTCTTCTGACTACCCTTTCTTTCTTAATTTAGGATTTTTATTTTCAGTCGTTACATTATTGCTATCCCCTTTCCCCAAGGTTCATGGCTAGTGTATGTGTTGGCTTTGCCCCTCCTAGCCATAGAACCATCAATTTATTGCTTTTATTTTAATTGTCTCCCTTTCCCTAAAGCCAAGTAGAGTAACCCTTGTAAGAGTGATTCTCTGGTCAAGTAGGGAAGCTCATATTATGATGCATCCCTCGGGCTAAGTAGAGAAACCTACTTGTGAGTCTCTCTCTAGCTTTATCCCCTTTCTTTTACTTTATTTTTATTTCAGCATTTTTTTCCTTTATTTATTTATGGCAAAAGTTTTTCTGGTCGGCAGAGCAGTTAACCTTATAGCTGGTCGGGACTAATCTCACCCCTTCAAAAGGGATCTCAAAATCGCAGTCGTTCATTGATTTGTACCTAATACTAATACGACAGATATACCTCGAAACTCAATAAATCAAAATACAGTCCCTTCTCTCACATCCCCCAAGATCTCTCCTGCCTCCCACCACGAACCAACCCATCTCGTCTCTCTTGTTTCCGGTGATTGCAGCGTCTTCTCCATCTCCGTTCGGCTCTTCTTCTTCGGCGTGTCACTATCTGAAGCTATTGAGTTGACTCCCTGCCCCGATGTCCCCTTCCTTTTCTTCTCCGTCTCCGTTCAGCCGCACAAGTCTCTCTCTTCTCTCTCGCAGGTGGAGAAGGGGGGAAAGGTAGGAAAACGCTAGGGTTTTGGCTTTGCACCATGGGCGCAAGCTAGAATCCATCCTTCATACTCATCTGCTTGTTTTAGATCATTTCCCTCCTTGTTCACGGGCTCAATTTAGGGTTTACATCTGAGTTTTACTTTCTACTTATCAAATTCTTGGTTCTTTTAGCGGAGGGTAGAGAGCGGCCTCTCTAACCGGAACAAATTTCACAACACTGGCTCGCGATTCGCAAAGTCGCAAGGCAGAAGTCGCGACTTTTGTTTCCATAGACTGATAACTGTTCGTTTGCCGGTTAACTAGTGCGCCAAGTTAACCGAGGAAGAGGAGAAACAGTTGGAACTTGGGAAGGACGGACGTTGGGGTTAGGGAAATGGCAGGAGCGGGGCCATGTGTGTTCTGTCAGATTGCTTCTTCTTCCACCTCTACCCAACTCCTCCACTCTGTGCGACACTAAAGGATCCTTCTCTCCATTTCTTTTCCTTGCATTATTTAAGAAATTCTGAATCACTTTCATCTCGTGCAGGATGAGAAGGTTGTCGCATTTCAAGATATCAACCCTTCCGCGTTCAAGTAACTATTTAAATCTAAAACTCCTTTATTCTGCTTGTGATTTTTTATTGAGTTTTAATTTTGATAACATATTCTTGTTGATGGAGCCAAATTTGAGGCTTTCGATCAAATTTACAGTAGAAACATCATTCTTTGCACCGTTTTAGTCAGGTTCCTGTCTCAACAACTAAAAGAGTTTATAGTTAAGCAGATTTGATACTTGAATCCAAATCTTTCGGACTTATTTATTCGTTTATTATACTATTTATCTTAGGTCTAACATATAATTGTTGGGGAATGTAAAAATGCGGCTTTATAAGAAAGCATATCTGAACCGTTAAACTGCATTGCATACACATTGAAAGGTTGGGGACTTTTAGCTTGGAGGTACTGAATTTTTGGAATTTTTTATGGTTCTGGAGATTGTTGATTCTTGCTTTCAAAAAGTTGTTAATTGTCAGTTATGAGGAGATGTAGCGAATGGATGGAAGCTCTTAGAAGTTAACTTCACAAATACTAGGGGTAGACTGTGAACAAAAGTCCTGAACTGGCCAAAGGGAAGTTTCAGTCCAAACGGACTTCACCAAGTGGCAAAATAAGATTTGAAAATCTAAGGACTACAAGATGGTTCTAGGACATACACAAGGCTGAAAAATATAAAATTTCATAGACATTCATCAGAGGGTATTTGATTGAATTTGACATGTGACTAATTTATAAGGTGTACAACTAATCCATAACGTTTACCAATCAGTTGCCCAAACCAATTGTCCGGGTGGCTCAAATTGATGGACCGTTCAGATCCATGTAAATGAAATTTTGCCTTATCGCCATGGTAATATTAGTCTGTGCTTCTTTAGTTTGCTTTTCTCTGTTATAGAGTGATATCTCTGAATTTCTTGTAAACATAACTTGGAAGAGAAAATTCTGGAGATGGTGGAAGCTTTCTTTCTCTTTGGCTGATCCCCATTTATGAAATAAAGGGGTTTTTTTTATGGTGGGTTAAAGACTTAAAGGGATGGTACTGCAGTTATGGAACGTGACAGAGACCAAAATATGGGTCATTTTGTGCTTGAAGGAATCGATAGCTATATAGCATTTGTAGTGTTTTGGCTTTCATTGTGCTAAAATAAGCCAAAATACTATTTATCTGCATCAGTATCCGATTCTGTAGTCCCTTTGTGGTTCTTCTAGAGGTCCCCTCCCCTCCCCTCCCCTTCCCTTTATTGTTTTTATATAATCTTATCCCTTTTACTTTCAGTTTCTTATTAATATGATCTTCTCTATTATCTGTTTAGTTAAAAAATTGTCACCATAAACCTCGACCGTGTTAGCAATTTGTTGAGAACTTGAAAAGCATGTGAGGTTTATTATGAAAAGCTTAAGTCTCAAAGGTGTTAAAACTTTAAAACTTAATTATAAATTTTTATTTTGAATTTGTTTATCACTTAGATTGCTAACTATTTCCTTTCAAATTTCTTCAATATCTATCATAAATTTATTTCAAATCTAATTAAGGTAAAACTTTACTTCTCTTCTGTTTCCTGCTAGAGTGTTTATTTTTAATTTTTCTATCTATTTGCTCTTCATCTTGTGACTTCTGTTTATGTAAATGAGTCATGTAGTTTTTATATTCATCTATTTATATCTAAAATATAAATTTAAAAGAAAAGCTCCTGAAGCACAGCCTTCATGCTTTTGAGGCTTATGTTTCACATTTTGACAAGTAGAGAGCTTCATCCATGCCTGAAATGTTTGAAAAATATGTTGTGTTTGCTGATTGCTTTCTAGCCAAATCTATTAAGAACTGATTTGGTATCTCTTAAATTTGAGTTCTCCCTATGAAAAAAACCATAGTTTCACAGGTTTCTTGTTCCAAGACGTCGGTCCCACTTAGGGATCTCACAACTTCCTACAACCAGAAATTTTTGTTTTGGCAGTATTAATCCTTCAGTGTATTCAGGTTTTTTTTATTTTTTTTTTTATTTTTTTTCAGTTTTCTGTTGTTATTTAAATCTACAAATATCATAAGAAAATAAGGTTGTATAAATAAATCTATAAATGCGACCATATAATTGTTGTTACATTATATAGTGAACATCTAACTGTTCCTGCTGCCAGTTTTTTCATGCTCCTGTGCCAAATCGAGAACTGTTCTTGCAACTGTTTCATGCAACTAAAGAAAGCTTGAGAATTTTCCTCCCTCCAAATACTTCAAATCAGATACTTTATTACTCTTCATTGGTTATAGAACATGATGGGTCATATAGCTTTTACTTTATCTTATCATTTATGTATGATGTAGATAGTGCTTAGCAATCACTTTTTTTTTTTCTTTTTTATGTCTATCTATAGAGCTTATCAAATCAATTGATAAATTTCTTTCATTAGCTTGATCTTTATACTTTGATAAACTGGTAGGCATTATCTTGTCATTCCTGTGGAGCACATTTCAACAGTCAAAGACCTCCAAAGGAGAATGGCAGATTATCAATTGGGTACTCCTCTGAGTATAATTATTGGCTAACATTGGTCTATTTAACTTTTCTTCAAATCTCCAATTTTTATTCATTCTCCAGTGAGCCATATGTTGTATGTGGGACAAACTCTACTACATAGAGATGCTCCAGACTCCAAGCAGCATAGGTATTGTTTCTTCATCAGAAAAACAAATGTTCTTTATTGAGTGTGGGTTCATGCTGTTAAGTTATGTACATTTACTACTGGGGTATTTATGTTTTTTCCCCTGCAGTACAGTTGGCAGTGATGCTCTTTGTTAGTGATCACGAATTCACTATAGGGGGAGTGTCCCTATTGTGATATAGGTTAGCTTAGTTAGTAGTTTGCTGTTAGTTTAAGGCATTCTCAACCTTCTCTGTCGAGGATGGAAAACTATTGACCTGTTCTCAACAAATGAAATGCAAACAAATCAAAATTTTCCGAGGCATGTCCCTTTGAAATTTGTGAATGAAAGGGGCGGTCAATTTCCTTATGACATGTATGATGCGGGGTTGCATTTGGAATTTTTGATAATTTTCATTTCATTAGATTGTAACTTGTGAGAATGGAAGTTGATTAACAGATTTGATGCATTCAATGGATGAATAGATCATGGATTTGACTCTTAAGTTAATCTCATTGTTTCTTGTTTCTATGTTTGCCTCTTATAGATCATGGATGATCATGTGGGGAGGCATGACTTGGTTTCATGCAATGCAATGAATAAAATAATGCTTCAAAGGAGTCTCCCAGATCCAAACAATGTAGTCTATCTCTTTTCTGTTTCTGTCTGTCTCTGTTTCTATTATGTATTGCAAATATTCAAACGCTAATTTACTATACTATTACCTATAACAAAATATTTTAAATCCTTAAGCTATGCATTAACGTTTTACCTTTGACATTGCAGACAGAGTTGACACACTGAAAGAATGGATCAGCAAGTTGGGGAAAAAAGGCTGATAGTTTCACACATGGAGTTCGTGGATGAGATTCCTTCAGATGGAAATAAACCCTCTAAATGTATTGTGTGGAGGGACCTCCCTGTTTTTTGCCTTGTTTTTCTTATTTGTTGGAATCATAATTGGATATTGTATTCCCCACTGAATCTTCTATGTAACACTTGACGATGTAAGTTTATGAATTAGTAACTTATTTCAATGAGATTTACCTTTTTATTAATATTCTTGCCCTTTATTCAAGTATTTTCTACTTTATTACTAGCTAGATACATTGTTTCAATTAGGGGTATCAATCCCAAGCCCGCACATGTAGGCCTGACCGAGCCCGACATGTTTATGACCAGAGTTGGACTAGCCTGATTAATAAACGTGTCAGGCACTCAGGCCTAAGCCCGGCCTGTTTATAAATAGGTAGTACATGGTGCAGGGTAACAATCCGATGTGCTCTCGATCGGCCTTGCTCGTTTACAAGCCCGACTTGGACCGACATGTTTAGCCCGACCATTTATATAGGTATTTTGATTTTTATTTGGATAGAATAAGGTATATATATTGATATTTTTATCAATTATTGATTGCAATTAAGTGTAATATATTTTCAAAATTATTGATGATTACAAGCCCAAAACCCGATGAAGCTCGACACGACACTACGATAGAATGATTCCGATCACTAGATCCATGATTGGATATCTAATTGATCGGAAATTCACTAATTGGATAACTTTGGAACCAAAGTTACTGATATGGAAGCAATTGAGTCATTCAAATTCTTGCATATTAAAAACGTACCCCATGTCTTTCAGTCGTGTTACTTTTTTTTTTTCTATCAAAATTCAGAATCGAGTCAAATTTTCAAGAACCTTAAGATAATGTATTTATAGAAGCTTATTTCCTGGGTTATTCAGATCTCTTATTAATCGGATGATCATTTCTTTGGATTTAACAAATTTATTAATTGGATATCAATACCCTGAACTTAAGGGTGTTATCGGTTCGGTTCAGTTGACATATATTTTGGCTGAAACCATAACTGCACCATTTACTAAACGGTTGCACTTTTTGAAACCACAATCATTATTAAATGGTGTCAATTTCCACGATTGCCATTCGATAATATCACAAAGCCTACATCAAAACCGGGTTGTTGTCTTCTGAGCAGGTTGCACCATGTCTCATAGTTATTTTAGATATTTTCATCATTATCCAGACCTTGTCAAATCTTTAATAATGCATTAGATCATTTTCTACTTAGTTCTTTCTTATTATTAGTTGGATACATTGTTTAAACTATAGCATCGACTGCATCGTGTCGGTAAAGAACAATACGCAATAATTCTTTCACAATATTGATAAGGATCATATCGATATCATCCGAGACCAATAAGGATGTTGTTAGTGATAAATCCATAATTGGATATCTTATTGATCAGATGATCATTTCTTTGGATTTGACAAATTTATTAATTGGATATCGATACCCTGAATTTAAGGGTGTTCGATTTCACGGTTTTAAATGGTTTCGATTTTGATTTATTCCATACGATTTCTAAACGGTTAGCAATCGATTTACTAGTTTATTCACATGTTTACTAAAATTTGCTTTTGGTGATAAAATAATTAAATTCATGATTAGATTATCTAATTGACCTGAAATTCCCCAATTGGATAACGATACCCTTAAATAGATATGAAAACATTGGGTCATTAAAATCCTTCGATGATTTTCAATTATATTACTAGTTTGGATTTAAATTGATATGAAAAAATTGGGTCATTAAAATCTTAAATTAGGCATAATAAACCCCAATTGAAAATCAACACCTACCCACTAATACAAATGGGTCCCGAATTATTTGAGATTTAGCACATCACATGCTTTAATTTTCTAATCTCATGGTCTGAATCACACAAGGCTTCATTTAGATAGCTTATGTGATGTGGTAAATCTCAAATAGGCACTCAGGTAAGGAACCAAAAAAATCAATTTTGCACATCACAAGCTTTGATTTTGCAGTCTTTCAAACTTGTTCGTGTTTCTTTCTTTTCTCCTCCCCATCGTCCGGAAATCAATTTTTTTCAATTATATTTTGAATTTGAAAACCCTAGATCTCTGGATCCTTTCTCTCTTTCTTCTTTTACTTGACAGGTATCCAAAGGTGAAGCAAAAGGTGTATTTTGGTTTCTCCGAACCTCTCTCTCTTTTCAATCGATCTTCCTTTTCTTATCTGAATCTTCGAAGTGAAGTAAAATGCATATTCTGTTTTCTACTAATCCTCTCTCGATCCGCTCTCTATTTCCTCTGTAAGGTCGGGTTCTGCTGGCATGGTATGTTGGTTCTTCTGCTTCTTCTTTTGTAATGGTGTGGATTCTCTCTTTCATTTTTAGGGTTTCTGTTTTGGGACTTTAATTGATAGACATGAATTTAACACATTTGACAGGTAGCAATATTCAGAGACGAAGCCGCCGGAGCGGCTATGAACGAACAGAGACGGAGATTGCAGATGGAAGAAAGAGTGAATAGTTTAGGGTTTAGCTATAGCCGTTGGATTTTTTTGTTTCGCCACGTGTCAAGAGAGAGGTCCTAGGAGGCAGAAAAGGTTTGGGGAGAAAGGTAGAGTGAGTGTGAGCAGAGGAGGAGTGAGGCAAAGAGACGAAGGTAGGGAGAGAGAGAACATTGTGAATGGGAGAGAAGGGAGTCGCGGGAGATATCGAGTGAGCGTATGGTATCTCCCGCGAGGTCATCCTCCGTTATCTTTCTCTCTCCCTCTCCCTTCCCATCTTGTCAAAATCTAACACCTACTTCTGAACTCGACAGTTTTCTTCCCGACCACAAACCCCTTTTATCCGAATCCATACCCCGCCTCCTCGACTCTCGTCAACCAGCTTCGCTTTCTCCCTCTCTCTTTCATTCCCATCTCGTCAACCCTAACCCCTCATTTCCAGATCTCATCTCATTTTTATTTTTATTTTTATTTTTATTTATTTTGTGTGTGTGTGTGTGAAATGGGTTTCTTGTTTGGGTTCATTCGTAGGCAGAAAGGGAAGAAGATCCAGAGAACTACAACAGGGCTGGATACTTCTAGTACTATTCTTGTGTTACAATGGCTAGATTGTTACAGGTTGTCATACCATGGGAGGTACGGGTTCTTGAAAATAGGAGGTGCTCAACCCAGAGTACTTAAATTGTGAAAGGATCTTGAACCCAGAGGTTCACTATGTTTTACAATTTTCACCATATTTGAAAAAGCTTCTATATCATATTAGAGAGACTAATGTAGGATTTTTTCATTGTTTCAGGGTGAAACTAGTCAATTGGAGACTATAACATTTAGCTCTCAAAATGCATCAAATAATGATTGGATTGCAGTTTTTTCCCCAGCAAGTGCTGTAAAGTAAGAAATACATGATACATCTTCAGTATTGAATCTAGCTTTCCTTAATTAGAAATGTTGATACTTGATGGGCTCTTTTAAATGACTATTATGCTGGAGAATTCATTTTCTGTTTCTCATATTTAATATTTTAATGTTCCTGAATTAATAGAAAGTTCCTGGTACTGAAATTTTCAGTGGTTCCACACGTCCTTCACCGTATGGGAAATTTGTACCTCTACCGTGTTCTGATCCCATTAATGTTTCTGCTTCCCTAGCCTTGGTTTAGTCTTGTTCTTTCAGTATGGTTCCAATGCAAAACTACCTATTGGTTGAAATGTTGCTACTATCATCTAATGGGTGGTTTTGGCTTTGAAGTATTGGAAGAACTTATGGTTCTTATGTAAATGTAACCTTGAATTATTTTTGTTCTTGTGCAGTACCAATATAATTACTCCACTCCAAACTACAGCAAAACAGGAAATGGAACTCTGTCATTTTTAATGATCAACCAGAGAGCAGATATCACTTTTGCACTATTTTCTGGTGGAATTTCCAATTTATGCCTCATAACACTTTGGTGATCTCAAAGTCAATGCATCATTATTCCCTGATTCGATCAAATGATGTAAAACCATATGTCGTTACATGTTTTATTTTCCCTGGGAATTTGTTTCAGATCTCATCTTCAAATGTTCCAATTAGTATCCTTTTCATGCAACAAAGTGTTCATAATCATTCAAAACAAGATCAAATTTAACTTTAGTGGATGCCATAATCCATTAGTATCCTTTTTATGCAACAAATGTGTTAATAATCATTCAAAACAAGATAAAATTTAACTTCAGTGGATGTCTACTATATTTTTGGACCAAATCCTTCAATTCATTTATATTGTTTTTAGCTTCTTTGTTGTTCTATGGTGCTTGATAAATTTATCTTCTAGCTAGTCCTGTAATTGGAATGGATGAGTTGTATTTGCTATCTCATTAACTCAAGGAGTTTTTTGGAAGTTGTTTTTGGCAATTCCCTTGTTGTGGCAGCTGTCTTTCAAAGATTGTGGAGGCTGTCACTCACCATTATTGATATCTATGACCTTCTAGTAAAAAGATGCTTGAGGAATTCTCAAATTGTCAGTTTGTTCACCATTGGAGATGGGGTAAGAAAAACCATTGCTTTCCAATCTACCAATGTAAGGATATCTATCTTGTGCTCTTCATGCTGTCAAAGAAAATCCTCAGTCTACTCTGTGTCTGAATGTTTATTGAATAATGAGCTCATTTGGTCCGTTGACTTACCTTTAGAATTTTATCAAACTGATATCTTAGTTTTGTGCCCTAATGTTGGCAAAAATTTTAGATGGCATTCACATTCAGTAGTGAATTAATTCCACTTGAGAGCACAACCCTTACCTTTCTTTGTATATTTTAATAGATAGTAAATGTCCTTTTGTTGGTCATTTTTTGGAAAGAATTATAGTTGATCTCTTTACTTACACCTTTCCATCTGATAATGCTGATGGAGGGGGCTAGGAAGCTTGGCTAGGCCATTGGGATTGGATTGTGAACATTGGTTCAACACAACAGAATATGGAAATATCCCTGGAGATGATTCAGCAGACACCTGATCAAAATTTTTTTTTTTTCAAAATGTAAATTTATATTCAGTTTATTAGCTTATTTTGATATGAAATGGAAACTCTGAGTGTATGCAACTCTTAGGTTGATAATGTTTACTTCTTAAATGCACACTAGCTAATCGCTATTTGTCTACATGATCGTATTACCCTGTCTAGGTTTGTATTTGGTAGTTGGTTTCCTTGCTTTGTGAAAGATACACCAAAATTCTTTCAATGTCTTGGAAAAGTTAGAAGATTGTGTGCTCATTTTTTAATAGACATTTGAAATTCAAAATTAAAATGAAAAAATGAAAACATTGATGAAAATGTTGGTTAGGTAGATCTTGAGTTGGGAGATTGTATTGCGCCTTTAGATTGGGTTGGGGTTGGTAACACCTTCGGCAAGGTTTTGTTTTACCTTGACAGCTCTGCTCAGACACAAGCTCTTTCTATGTTAGAAATGCAAACTAATTTATTTGCAGCTTTTAAATATCTGTTACTCAGATAAAATAGAAACAGAACAGGGGAAAACCTAGACCTGTTGGGCCCTTCTCTGTTTTCTTTCCAAATTCAAATCATTATTTCTTGTCTGGGTTGGTGCTTATGAAATTAGAAACAGAACAGAGGAAAACCTAGACCTGTTGGGCTCTTCTCTGTTTTCTTTCCAAATTCAAATTTTTATTTCTTGTCTGGGTTGGCAACTGGGTCTAGCTACTGGTAATGGTAATCCATTTCTGATCATCAATTTAGTGTCATCTCATCAAAACCTTGTATTCCCTCACCCCTCTTCACTCTCTTCCATGTTCAAATCTTGAGTTCAAAAGAGCAAGCCAGAGTTGTAGTAAAAACAACTTATGAGAAGTGTGTGTGTGTGTGTGTGTGTGTGTCAAATGGAAGCAAGCTAGATGGTTTGTTTCAATTGTTTTATTAAATGCAGAAAAGGAAGAAAGCATACATCAATCAGCCCACTACAGATTGCCAAAAATTTCAAGCGTCAACAATTAACCAACCCACTCTAACTTTGGTTTCAAGTTTCAATTAGGTGGAGATTATTTGTTGACACAGCCTTTTTACTAATGGATGGATTTGTAAACAATTAATGGGTGGCCAATTGCAGGAGGGAGAACCATATCCCTTGAGGAGGTTGCAAAGGTTGGAGGCTACAACGCGTTCTTGCAAAGCTCCTTACCAGACCGATTACGTGCTTATGATCCATCTACTGAGACATTTGAGTCATCCCATCATGTATTCGGAACAGCATTTCCTCGTGGATTTGCCTTGGAAATCCTTCAGGTGTTTTCATGTCCTCCGGTGGTTGCCTATAAGTTCAGACATTGGGGTTATATGGAGGGTCCTTTCAAAGGCCATGCTCCAACTGGGGATAGAGTTGAATTGTATGGAGTAAGCATCGTTGAGGTACATCCCTTCTCCTTATTTTGTTTTACCTTTGAAAACCTCACTAAAATTGTTTGTTTTAGCTAAATTGTGCCATAGGGTGGAGATCTGATTTATGCGTATCATGGGTGGTATGTGGCTTTAGGTTGACGAATCCATGTGAATTGAGAAGCTGGAGTTCATCTATGATGCCGCGGAATTGCTTGCCGGACTTCTTAAGGGTCCTGTTTTGAAGGAATTTGAATCTGACACCTCACCAAAATCATCTCTCCATTGCCCTTTCTTGAAAGAGGTGTAGGAGTTTGTCATTAGGAGTTGAACTATGTATGATTATCCTGTTCCTATGCGACATTTTACTGAAATTCCCTTAAATTTGGCTATGAGATAGGAAATGAAAACTGTTGGCGCTACAAGTGACATGAATATATTATGAATAATGAGTAAGGAGTGTTGGCATCAACAATTTATGAATGGCAAAAAATCATGGTTAATGCGATCGTGTCCAGGACCCAGGTGACTCAAAAGTGAATTCAAGGAGTAACTATGGAATAAAATGCTGGGTTACATTAAGTTTCCAACACTAACAAGGATGAAAGTCATTCACTTGACTCCATTAAATTTGTTGCAGCAAAGTTTCGGCAGTGGCAAAATTTGGTCCCTTTGACAAAGCACCAATGAAGTAGATTGGGGGACTGAATATTTCACATTCTCATCAAAATAGATAATAGCACACCATTTGATGCAGCACAGCTCAGACAATGTCAATGACGAAAATTGGTGTGATAATGTGATCAGGATCATCACTTGCCTATTATTATTATTTTTTCACAAGTATGCCCCTAAATAGAGTTGAAAGGTAAAATAGGACTTGTGTAGCTGGCATCATATGGTTAGTGGGATAAAGCCTAGTTGAGTGGAGTTGAGTTACAGTCGAGAAAAATTCAGAGAGTAAAAACTGAACTGCAGATGATACGGTGGAAACTCATATGATCATGTTAAGTACTCACAAGTGATAAATGCAAGTGGACTACCTAATAAACCATGAAGAGGAGGCATTTCACACAAAAGCCTCTCCTACTCATAAAGAGAAATCGAAGATGAGGCCTCTTCATTCAAGAATGGGCAAGGAGAAGATGCAGTCCAAGATTGAGAAGTTCAATAAGAGGTTGGATCGACTAGGGAAGATGAATGAGACTATTGAACAAGTGGTTGATCCGGTCACTCCGACCGAAGCTCCAACTCCGGACCGCATTGAAAGGGGGAGTTCTTCACTTAAGCCAATATATGTGGTAGACCCAAAATCACCCCCTAAATCTCCCATTTACATCAACATTTCAGATATTGATGATGAAGAAGTGGCTGGTGCACTTATATTCCATCCTACTTTGTACAATGATGGTTGTGGTGGAAGTGGAGGAGGTGAAGTGAGTAGTGATGAACATGAGGAGTGAGCATGTCACAACAATCCTCTCTTTTTTTGGTCTCTACAGATTTTGGCACACCAAACTCTGTTTTTAGTTGTTTTATCTAGTTCTCTTCTTCTACCTTGCTTGAATATGGTCATGTAATGCCTTTTTTTTTAGGTCTTTTTATGTAATGCTTTGTTTTGTTGTTTTCACCTTTGATGCCGAAGGAGTGAAACGATGTCGCTACGATGTCTTTTTATGTAAGACTCTTTTCTTACTTAAATTCAATTTCAGTTTCATGACTAAAATCATTGAACCAAACTCAATTACATATTTTCAAATCGAAGAAAGAACCATAAAAATCTATTCCTCTATACTATTTCAATCAATGTAGATGATATATATTTTCTTTTTTTGGGATAACAAAATTCTATTTCTTTTAAGGGTTGATAAAAGCTTGGTGAATCATAATCCTAATAAATAAGAGTTTTACGAAAATGTAAATAAAAACCGAAATCAAATCAAATCAAATAATTATTTGTTTCTAAAATTTGTTCAAATTCTCGATTTGATTTCTACATGTACTTGGACTAAACCGAAACCAAACCATTGACAACTTTAACCGATTCCAATACCAAGTCAATCCTGGATCGGTATCAGTATTAGATCAGGAGGAAAAAAACATAAGAAAAAAAATCCTTTCTTTTTTAGTGAAAAGTAGGGGTAAAACTGACAATCCAAAGATGATACGGGCCAAAAAAAAAAAAAAAAAAGAAGACGTTACGGGCTGATCTGTGTGAACAGTTGGGATTTACCAAAGCAAAGAAACCGAGATCCCATAACCTGAGCAAGCTACAGGTTGACTGAATGGAAAATAATGTTTCCACATATTTCACTGCAGATAATGGATTAACTTTCATCGTTCACAGGTTTCATATTACAAGATCAAGGGCCCACAAAAATTAAATCACCCATTGTAACAACCGTCGTTGATAATATAGGAAAAGCCTCAACTATTAATACACATATGATTGCCAACTTCCAGATACGAGTGTAAATCCTGTTATGCATCATCAAGAAGCCATAAACAGTGTATGGGGATCTTTCATCCAAGTCTCTGGATTCTAATAAAAAGCTCAAACATGGTTCTGGTCGTCCTGGATGATGAAGTAAATCAAAGCTAGAATTGAGAAGTCATTCTCTTCACCGCTGTCATTGTTCTGGGTGGCTCTGTTTTTCACATCCTCTGATCGTTCTTTATAAGATGCAAGATGGGAACCTTGTGAAGCAGTAAGGATCTTTCCATAAAACTAGACATAGTAAATCATGCCAACTTCCAGCAGGGAAGTATGAGGCACAGTCAGAAAAGAATCGGGTCCCCTGCAATTCTTGCTTAGAAAAGCATAAATGACATTGATTGTGAATTTCTTTAGAAGAGAAGATGAACTTTTGGCCTTTGCATAAGAGTGACCAAGAATATAAACCACTCCAGATTTTCTAGCTTTGAGGATCTCTAGGGACTCGATTTTGAGGAGAGAACTCTCCACTAGTCCAACCTCGGGTTTCACTGTTTGGATGTCAGATAGAGACCACACCATATTCTCTTCATGATTTGGATAGGTGAAAATGGGTCCTGGAACATCAGGGGCTTCAACATCTGAGATGCCAAACTCACAATGTGATTTGGTCATCATAGTCAACAAGCATTCTTCTCCTTCCATTTCTATGAGTTGTATTATCCTAGATACCAATTTATCCTCAAAATCATAATTTTCTTGATGTATATCCTTGTAACCATACCTCACAATGCACCGGAGCATGCTAAACTCTTTTGGGCCCACCCTGCCAATGAGAAAACGTTCCCCTTCACAAATATGGGGAACCTGAACAGATTTTATACACACAAAAACTAACACTTGATGGAAAGCAGGCAAGTTCGTCACAAAGTGTCCAAAAACGGCTGGTACCCCTGTCACCAAATTGGTGTAAACAAATCCAATTCCTGGGACTCTGACCATGCCCAAGGCTAGGCCCCAGTGCTATTATCCTGCTTATCGACACCTTACTCTCCACATCAAATTGGTGTTTTTTCAATGTGCCATAGTTCCATGAATACATGATGCCCATGAAAATCAGAGACAGAACAAGAGGGATCCACCCACCTTCTGGAACCTTGATGAAAGATGCTGAAATGTAGAGTAGCTCGATTGATCCAAAAAACAGCAAGAACGCAACAGCCACAGCTATCCTTTGCTTCCAGACAATTGTCATCACCATAGACATCAAGCAAGTTGTCACAAACATAACAGTAGTCACTGCAAGTCCTATTGACCAAGAAACACAATCAGAGCCTCAATTCATGTCACGTTATAAATATACAGTAGTCACTGCAAGTCCTACTGACCAAGAAACACAATTACACGCATAAACATGCACCCACCATCCACACACACTGACTAAAGCTACGTTTGGTATGCATTCTAAGTCGATAATGCCTTCCAAGAAACCATAACAAACAGCCTTGATTTAAAAAAGTCCACTATATAATTCCATACGCTTTTAAGTATAGCTGTATGATTCCACAATATAGAGTTGAGATGTTTGGGGGGTGGGGTGCCCAAAACCCACAGAATCTTGAGGTTGAGGAGAAGATGTGATGACAAATATACATTAAATCAATAGTGGGTATATTTAGGATCATGGGTGAAAGACTAAGGTTCCAGTTGGTATGATTTTTTGGAATACATTATTGACTTAGAATGCATACTGAATACAGCCTAAAGAGTATAGATGTATACCATAAGCATGACCAATCATGTTTGTGTCTCTTAATCCAACTGTGACAGCTAAACAGAGGCACATAAGAATCCAGTTGACCTCAGGAATGTATATCTGCCCATATATTGTGCTTGAACGGAAGAAAACACAAAGCTCCCGTTCCTTCAGACCTTCCTGGAGGCAAAAGAGGCTGCCCAAGCCAAGATAACAAAAGAATCTCCTTACAACATCCACATAGCAAAAAAGGAAGCTCCTAGACTGAGAAAAAGAAAACTTCTAAAAGTCCCTCACATACCCATATATGGTTAGTTGGCTCGCATTGTTCCCCAGAAAATTCTTGATAAGTTCCCCTAATGCAGGAACATAGAAAATAATTAGTCATAAAATCAAGCAATGAAAGAAGTGCTCACAGAATCCTCCTTAATATCAAGCAACTGCTTACCTTTCTACTGAGTGATTTCATCCCTGGGTTGCCACTGCTTACCTTTCTACTGAGTGATTTCATCCCTGGGTTGCAAATCACTTCCATCTCCGGCACCTTGGTCAGCTTGCTTGGCAAGAACCATCTCGCCTTCATACATAGGCTCCCGGTTTTCATAAATTGTTAATCCTGGACCAAGTATGCAATCCCTTCTCTAGGTTGCCCTCCCTTCTTTTTATCTTTGTTGCTAATCTCTTCTTTTGCAGCCTGCCAATGAAAATTCAATCAACAATCAAACAGAAATAACCCACTATGATGAGACTGTAAATTGACATGCTCTTTATCAGCCAATGTCTGTCCAGGGGGATTCATGGTAAAGGATTTTTCTGAACATTTATTCTGAAAGCAAATTTCTGAAGACCTTTAAGAATACCAGAACAACCAATCATCATAATAAAGATACCCAAAAATAAATGCCTGGATTATATATATCAGCCATAAAACACAAGCAGCCAAAAACAGATTTATCATACTGCATAGATTACAGAAGCAAGCCTTCATACTGTGATTAGAGTGTTCTGGTCTTTGACAGAGCCATTTTTGCGACAATTACTTCAAGCTTGGTTCCAAGAGTTAGCACAAAATACAGACGAAGTAAGAACAGGCTAATTATCAGATTTTTTTCCTGCAATTGCTATAAAAAATTATCCTTACAAATGACTAAACCATCTTACTTATATTTTCTCACATTTTTTTCCGACAATTGCTACACTAGTTCATATTTATCTTCCCCATTCTGTTCCCAAAAGTTGTGCTACTCATCCATCTTGACATCTCATCAGGCAGCATATCAATTATATTTCTGTGTCGTTCCTTGGAATTGCAACATTCAACTCCAAAACACATGGTTGGTCTAAAAGCTGTTTTATAAAATTCCAGCTTCAGATTTAAGAGCATGGCTGTCTTAATACAGTAAGAAAAAAAAACTCACTAGTTCATCCAACCTAATCTAATTGGGCATCACCAGTTCAAACTCCCCCTCTCTGTATAGCTGATTGAACCAAGATGAAAAAAATGATCATCAATTAATTCATCAGTGAAAACTGGTTTATACAGGCTACCATAGAGGGTGGCAATTCAATTCCTTATTCTAATGCAAGGTGCCATATTTGGTTGTGCAAGGCACTATTAGGTTGGACTGCAATGCAGACAACCTTTGAATCTAAGCAGCCAAAACCACATTGATAAATGAATCCCTTCTGACAAATTATTCAATCTCATAATTTGCATTAGATTTATATCCCATGACAGGCTTCACATGATATTGAGTGAAACCACACTCTTCTATATCTATAGCTATCACATGAAAACAAGGATTTACATCTGCAAAAATCCTCAAGCCAATGCATACCCTTAAAAAACTTTCACAGAGCTAACAGAGAACTAGTCAGGAAACATAATGACATTTATCCAAAGGTTCCCTCCCATATTATACATTAGAACTGCATTCAATTAAAAATTTTAACATCGTAACAGTACATTTTTCTAAACATTGCTAATGGAATATGACTTTACAGAATACAAAAGCACAAAGAAAATGACAAAGAAACCAAAGTGAAATAGAAAGCATATAACAGATTTACATAATTCAGCACTGTGTTATGTCTATGCTCATTGAGGATCTCTCTCTCTCTCTCTCTCTCTCTCTCTCTCTTATAATATTCAAGGGCTGAGAATACAAGCATGCCAATTATAACAGATTCACAAAGTTCCCAAGAAATCCCTTTAGAGCCCTATAAATCCACCAATGTATATTTAACAATATGACAAAAATAAAAGAGAAAACAGTCATTACGTATGCTGCCATATCAACTTAACCTCAGTCAAATTTGGAACAAGGGAACTCCCGATTAGGAACAAGGGAGCACCCGATTGAATTTCAAAATAGGAGGCCACAGGTGGTTCAAAGAGGTTCTCAAAAGTAAACCAAGACAAAATTCAGAAACCAGAGCTACAAAGTACAAACACCTACAAATGTAAAGAAAAAAAAATTGATCGCTTCTCATGAATAAAAACAACCAGGGGGGTCGGGGACTAGTTCTCCCATCATTTTTCAGACACAAAAGTTCAAAACATAACTGCAATGCAAATCCCTAACCGCATCCAATCCAGGTTCCATTCCATCACAGAGATGGTTCTCAAAAGTGAATTAGTGCTCGAAATGATACCTGAGCTTGACGATCGAACTTGTTGCTGTAAGGAGAGTTGCAGTGAGACCGTTTCTTGACGAGACAGAGAGACGCCGAGATTTGCGAGAGAAGAGAACTTCGAGCTTCGCAAGAGAGCAGAGAACGTTGAGCTTCACAATAGAGTAGAGAACGTCGAGCTTCGCGAGAGAGTTGTAGCTTGTGGAGATAGAGAGAGTAGGGCGGCGGGACTCGGGACTATTTCACGATTTTTCTCTGTCACTTTTTGTTTTAAGAAACAGAAAAACAACTGATAGGTATTTCTTCATTCCTGTTTCTAGGAACAAAAATATATATAAATTTCAATTTTTATTTTATAGATAGGTGAAACAGAACCAAAAAATCAAACAGAAAATATGATGTTTTTCTGTTTCTGAGTACAGAAAACGGAAAAACTGTTTCTGGAAACAAAATCAAACGGGCCCGAACTTTCCCAACCAACTCAGAAAATCAAATTCAAACACAAGAGTAACACACGATGAACGTATAATGGAGTAGAAGGAAGAGCCATACCCTCGAAGGAAATCTTCTCTGCGCTCTAGTAAAAGTAATCATCATTCAACTTTTTCTGAAACGAAGAACATGAAACCAAATACTTATAATTTGAGCATTTAGGTTTTCCTTTGGTCTTCCCTTATTTTCAAACTGAATCTATTAGGTCTACTACTTTGAACAAAAATAACATTTTAATGTCCTTATGGAAGGATTCCTTCAAATATATCATTACATTCATTAATAGATACCACTACTTAAATTTAAACCAAAGAGAGAATAGCATATTCAA
>NW_024868745.1:34854-65324 GCF_013358625.1 Macadamia integrifolia | reverse complement strand
CATTTGTATGGGTGACCAAACGAATGTGTACTTTTAATTGAACACGTCCATCTTGCTCAGAATTTCATCCTCTTCGCAACCATGAAAAGAAATAGGACCTCTTTACGTGTAAAATTGAAGATATAGCTCCCGATAGTCCTTAAGGCCTTGAAAATATAAAACCTGCAAAAAGAGAGTAAAACCCAAGGTAGCTCCATTCTAAATATATAAAATGCATGTTTTACTACCCTAGATTTCACACATAAATGTGCTCATCAGTTACCATTTGGGGGGAAGCAGTGGTCGCGGTTGTCGGGTCACTGTGGCGGTTAGACATACGCCCAGCTGGTTATTAGGACAGTCGGCAACCTCGGTGGTATATTCAAGAGGGCCAATCGTACTACTTTAAAATTACTGGAGTCAGTACCTTTATTTTCTGTCATTTACGTTTATGTTGAGAGCTGGTGGTCGGCATGCTTTACTTTTTCGAGTACTCACGGTGGGCCTTCTCTGACAGCCCTATGGGCGTATCGAGGGATGGAGTTCGTGGCTCGTACCCGGAGTATACGCGCACTGTGGTTGTAGTAGCACTAAACCAAAGATTTAGTAATGTTGTTTAGGTAGATGTGATTTAAAACGAATTGCATAGCATATAGTGCATATGATTGTGATTGTTGTGTGGACTGTTGTGTGGTCATTCTTTTCAATTACTGAGCTAGTGAGCTCATCCCACGTGTGCACCTCTTTTAGATGATTTTGCAGGTCACCAGCTTGAGGATCAAGGATCGGGTCCCACAGTGGAATTCCCCGAGGAGGATTGGTGGGTCCCCAAGGAATATGAGCACGACACGGATTGTACGTGCGAGGGTTGTGCTGTGGGACCATAGCAGTGACTCCATGCAGGGTTACTTTATGATTCTTTTGATAATCCCTTTTGCGTACTTGATATGTAAATTGTATTCTTTTTGTGTAAATATCATGCCTGCGGGCCCCCATGTACTTAACTATGTATTACAATTTGAGTATCAAGTATATTGGAGATATTTATAGATAAAATAAGTCTTCCGCTGAACTGTTGAACATTTCTTAGTTGTGTGTATGCTATGGTTGGATACTGTGTCAGATAATCCTGGCAGGTTTGGGTTAACCGGAGTTAACCCTATCATCGGTCCAGTTCTATGTGAACGGGGTGTGACAACAGTGGTATCAGAGCGTGATGCTCTATTCACTCACAACATACCATTTAGACCCCATAGAATCTATAATAGGAAATGGGATTGGGTTAATGTAAAAACTTTAGAGAGTTAAAAGCCAAAGAAAGAAAGGAATAATAATGGTTGTAGTTAGTTTTTGCATTCATGGCATGCATGAGAGAAAATGAAAGCTTACTTAATGTCATAATCCATCGAGTACGAGTTTAACGAAATTTCGGCAGCATAACAGCGCAAAACGAGATTTTCAAAAAGTTTCCACACAAACACCTGATAAACAACATATATATATATATATATAAATATCAATTATTATAATTAACAAAAGACACCACAACTAAACTACACAAGTTATCAAACATACAAATTCGCCACAAACCACCATCAAAACACATCACCCCACAAATAGTTCAGTTACAGAGAAAGTACAAAGAATGAGAAAAGAAAGAAAAATACAATAAGATCAACAACATGAAACAGGTGAGAAGCTGGTGTGGACAGACGAGCTAAGTCCTCACTGATCATCGTCATCGTCCAATATTACTACTCCGTTCACCTGAGGTCTAGAGTTAACGTTGAGTCGACGATCGTAGTAGTCAAACCTCGAGTTCACCAGTTGTACATCCCTCTGAAGTCGGGCAAAATCTGCTGAAATAGCATTGGCTGTTGTATCCAAGTCCTGGCCCAATCTGAGGAAGGAACTCTCTAGGGTAGCCTGCCTCTCCAGGATGTTTTCCTCCCTAGAAGCACTCTCATCCAGTCTTCTTAACAGCTGATCTTGCCCGTCCTTCAAAGCCCTCATAATAGACATCATGCCCTCAAAATCATATGCACCACTCTCAGGTGGTGGGGCTCTATACTGTGGGCCTGCAGCTCTAGTGAAGCTAGGATCAGCATCTCTCGACTCATGAGGCACCTCCTCAAGGATGTCCTCGTCCACAAAATCATCCTCCTCACCCTGAGGAATATAGTCCTCATCCTCCTCACTAGACTCCTCCTCCATGGGAACATCCTCCCTAGGGGCAGCCCTCCTATCCCTACCTCTCTGAGCTCTTGCTCTCTGAGGTACATCCATGAGAGTGTGGAGACCCATCCTCAGTAGATTCCCCCTGTCAAACTTATCTGCTGGCATCTTCCCCTCCTCACCACTCAGGTCCACCCCAAAGAACTCAAAGATCCTGGTGAGGATCCTGCCATATGGAAATCCTCCATCCTCAGGGTGAGAAGTATGGTGCTCCATGGTCTTGAGGATGACGTAAGGCAAGCACAAGTGCTCGTCACCCCCCTCTAAAGCCTTATAAATGCAGAAGGCTAAGAAGGCCGTCATGAAGCCCACCTGGTTCCGGTGACCTCCTCTGGGGAGCAAGTTGAACTGGACCAAACGGGCAAACACACGAACCTCTGGGAAAAATGATGTCTCGGAATCCAGACGCTCCTTGCTGCCACAGATGGTCTCATAGATGTGGTCCGGTGTCTCTGAACTCAAGAACGGGCCCATGGGCTTACTCTTGGGAGGACTATAGAAATGGTGCCAAGCTGAAGAAATACCCAAAATACTAGCCAGGGTGTCCACGGTCAGCTGAATGTCCACCCCCTTCACCATACTAGTTATCGCATACTTTCCGTACTGGTAGGAAACCTCCAGGTTATAGTAGAATCTACGAATCAGCTGCTCGTAGCACGGACGGTCTATATGGAGGATAGACTGCCAACCCAGAGCGGTGAACCTCTCCTGAAGCTGAACCTTGTGGAAGTCGCCAACTACCACAGTCTTCTCCATCATAACAGACCTCTTCAGGAAGGCCTGCCAGTTGGTTGCTGCCTCTGAACAGTGGAAGAGTTCCTCATCGTAGTCGGAAGGATCAATAGGGGCAGGTCCGGGTCGCCTCGTGCGAGGTGCTAGGGAACTAGTCCCTGCACTTTTTCGTTTGGAAGCGGTAGTCTTACGCCGAGCAGAAGAGGATGTGGGTTCCTTGCCTTTGCGAGAATACATCCTGGCAAGAAAAGAGGAGAACGAGTGGTGAGTAAGGAAGAGGAATAACAAAGGGAATAAATAGAATGGGTGAGCAATAAGAGGAAGCCCCAAAACCCAAGTCTTGCAAATAAAAAATGTGACAAGCGAGGAATGATAGAAATTATGGCAAAATAGAAATGTGACAAAAGGCATATAAAGCATGGCAATTAAGGAATGGAAATACCCCATTTTTCAATGTGCAAGTTCAATCTAAGAAAAATTTAAAAGACTCACGATAGAGTAAAGCTTGAAGCTATATGTCTAAGATTGAAATGCCATCGTAGTGTAATTTGGAATATGCAAAAAAAAACATCTACTATTATGATATTGAGGTGAAAGGAATCCAAAAGTATGAAGGGATGAAAAGAGAATCAAAGAAACCCAACACAAAGAGATGGATTTTCATGGGAAGAAATGGGATTTCAAGCATACGTGACTTTCTATGATCTCTACAACATGTCAAGTACAAATCAAACATAAGGCATTGCATTTGAGTTATTAATTGGGAAGAAAAGAATAGAGATTGAAGAAATCCCCAAATTTGAGAAAACTAGGGCACGGATGGGGTTTTCTCTCAAAAATTGAGAAGTAAATCCTAAAACTAGAAATAAATCACAGAGAAAACATCACATTCACATGAAAACATTGTTCTATGGAAAGAAACACGGAAAAGAATTGAGATTAAAGACTATACATGGTTTCTACCTCCAAAGTACACGTTTTGAGAAGAAAAGATGGGGAAGAGACTTACTTGTAAGTAGAGGAGTTGAATCTTCCCAAAACCGCTGGATCGTTGAGTGGGATCGCGAGTGGAAGCGTCAAGGGACCCTCAAAAATCGCCTGAGAGAGAGAGAATGGGGGAAGGAATAAAACAAATGAGGAACAGGGGCTTAAAAGCTCTGTTCGTATTTTCCGCTTGGGTCGGACCGGTGGGCAACGCACGAGGTACCCCGCGTGGTCCTCGTCCGGTCAGTCGACCACCAAATCCCAGAAGGTCCCGCTATGTGGGGTAAACCAAACTTCCACAACCTCCAGAGACATTTGGTCAGGGTGGGGCACCAGGGGACCCACCTATGACTACACTTCCGGACCCTCCACCGGTCATTACTTCGGGGGATGTTGCTACCATAATCCAACAGTCACAGCAGGATTTCTAGCAAAAAATGCTTCAACAGAAGTAAGCATTTATGGCTGCTATACAGCAACAACTAGACCTTTCACAAACGGCTCAACCTCCTCGGATACTTACTCCACAGGACCCGCCTGTAGGGTCTGGTACGGGGCCACAATTGGGAGGTACACCTCCAATTCCACCCTTCAGCGTTCCTCTGTATGTGGTGCCCCCTCCATACCCTTACTATCTGGCATACGCTCCCAATTACCCACCGACGAATAATACGTCAAGGGTAGTGGAGTCGTTCAAGAGGAACTTGCCACCTGTATTCTCTAAGGTGGGGAGTGATCCTCTGGAGCCGGACCAGTGGATCCAAGAGCTGGAGAAAATATTTGAGGTGATTGAGTGCACTGATGCACAAAAACTTATTTGTGCGGGGTTGCAACTCAAGAAGGAGGCCAACTCTTGGTGGCAAGCCTCCAAGCCCATATTGTTGGCCGCACATCCGGAACCCACCTGGGAACAGTTCAAGGAGTTGTTCTTGGCCAATCATTACCCACGTAGCTTCAGAGACCGCAAGGAGATGGAATTTATGGCCTTAACTCAAGGGAGTAAGACTATCCTTGAGTATCAGCAGCAGTTTCAGAGCTTGTTCCATTTCGCCCCTAGGCATATGAGGACAGCTGAAGAAAAGGCTGTAAGATTTCTGAAGGGCGTAAAGGCATCCGTTGGGTCTGTACTTGAGGTCTTAGATTTGACAGACTATGGCCAGATTGTGCAGAAGACCAAGACCATGGAAGATAAGCAGAAGGGAGAACAGTCCCTCACACCAGGGTTGTGGAAGAGGTCAAATCCATTTTCGGACATGGGCAACTCCTCCAAGGCGTACCGTGGGTCATATAGTTCTGGGCCTACATATAGACAGCCCTATAGGCCATCTGGCTACCCTCCTCAACCGGCTGGTGGTTCGGGTTCTACATCTTTTCGCCCAAACACTAGTACAGTGCCTATAGGCCCAAGGCCGCCCCGACCTCCATCTACAGAGGGTCAAGTGCAGAGGGGCCCCGCCCCAGTTTCGACATCACAGATCCGATGCTTTAACTGCCATTCTTATGGGCACTATGCTAAAGACTGTCGGGTCAGACCAGCCTTGCCCTCCAGTCAGCCCTCTGTGTTTCGACCTCCCTTAACTTGGTGGAATCAACCGCAGGGAAGGATGTATACCCTATCAGCTGAGGAGGCTAAGGCCAGCATGGAAGTGGTAGCAGGTACATTTTAAATTTAAGAATTTCCTTATGTTGAATATTGATAACCTGTTGTACTTATATGCATTATTACACTAGGTGTTCTACCTATATCGGGCATACCAGCCTATGTCTTATTTGATTCAGGAGCTACACATTCATTCATATCTAAGAGATTTGCTGGGAAACTTGGTAGTCACCAAGGACCCTAGATCATGGGATGATTGTTAGTATGCCTACTGGTAAAGTTACACAGTTGAAGGAGGTGTATGGGCTATGCCCAGTGGAAATTAGTGGGAAGAAATTGGATGCACAACTCATTAAGTTCAATATGCAGAATTTCAATGTTATACTGGGCATGGATTGGTTGTCGGCTCATTGGGCTAATGTGATGTGTGCTGAAAAGCTGATTAGGGTGACCGATGACAAAGGAAAAGAATTGGTATACTAAGCAGATAAAATGAAAAAGGTCCTCGTCTCCGCTCTTCAAGCGGTAAAGTTGTTGAAAAGTGGATGTCAGGGTAACTTAGCATCGGTACTTGATGTTGATGCAAGGGTTACACCTCTAGAAGAGGTAAAGGTGGTTAAATATTTTTTCGACGTCTTTCCAGATGATCTGATGCATTTATCGCCTGATAGAGAGTTGGAGTTTGCCATAGACTTGGGTCCTGGAGCAGCTCCAGTGTCTAAAGCCCCATATTGGATGGCACCAGCCGAACTGAAGGAGTTGCAGATGCAGTTGCAAGAATTATTGGAGAAGGGGTTTATTCGCCCAAGTGTTGCACCTTGGGGTGCCTCAGTATTGTTTGTCAAGAAGAAGGATGGCAGCTTGCGTATGTTCATTGATTACCGAGAATTGAATAAGCTAACCATTAAGAACCGGTATCCATTGCCACGCATTGATGATTTGTTTGACCAACTGCAGGGTGCAAGGGTATTTTCAAAGATAGACCTTAGATCAGGCTGTTATCAGCTCAAGATAAAGAGCAGCGACATACCCAAGACAGCATTTAAGACTCGGTATGGTCACTATGAGTTCCTAGTGTTATCTTTTGGGTTAACCAATGCACCGACAGCATTCATGGATTTGATGAATCGAGTATTTCACGATATCCTCGATAAATGGGTAATTATTTTTATTGATGACATCTTGATCTACTCTAAGACAGAAGAGGAGCACACTCAACACTTGAGGATGGTATTACAGAGGCTGTGAGAACAACAATTGTTTGCCAAATACAGTAAATGTGAGTTTTGGCTTGTGCAAGTTGGATTCCTGAGACACGTAGTGTCTAAGGCCGGAATCGAGGTGGATCCTGACAAAGTGAAAGCGGTAGTAGAATGGGAAAGCCCTAAGAATGTTACTGAAATTCGAAGTTTCTTGGGTTTGGCTGGGTACTACCGGCGCTTCATCGAGAATTTTGCTCGAATCTCAGCACCAATGACTAAATTAACCAAGAAGGGTGTGAAATTCGACTGGGTAGAGGAATGTGAGAAGAGTTTCCAAGAATTGAAGAAGAGGTTGGTGTCAGCCCCTGTGTTGACCATTCTTGAAGGCATAGGTGGAATGACAGTCTACACTGACGCTTCTAAGGTTGGTTTGGGTTGTGTCCTCATGCAACGCGGCAAGGTAATAGCGTATGCATCCCGACAACTAAAGGAATATGAGAAGAACTACCCCACTCATGACTTGGAATTAGTCGTAGTCATCTTTGCCCTTAAAATTTGGTGACATTATTTGTGTGGGGAGAAGTGCGAGATATACAGTGATCACAAAAGCCTTAAGTACTTTTTCACCCAGAAAGATTTGAACATGAGGCAGAGGAGATGGCTTGAGCTCATGAAGGATTATGACTGCGACATTCAGTATCATCCTGGCAAGGCTAATGTAGTCGCAGATGCATTGAGTCGGAAGGCACAGACTATATCACTCTCACATTTAGCAGTCAACCCACCACTCATGCAAGAAGCGACGCTAATGGATGAAACCCTCCTATATGAAGGAACAACCTTAGAGCTTGACTATCAACTAGAAAACCTTAAATGGTTGACTGTATCACTGGCGGCTCTACAGGTGCATCCGACTATTAGACAAGGGGTGATAATGAAACAACCTTTGGATCCTGAATTGCAGCGGATCAGAGTTAAGATTCAAGATCAAACAATGAACGACCCTGATTTCATTTTAGCCAATGATGGGGTATTACTGTTTCGAGGTAGATTGTGTGTACCTGATGATTTAGATATACAAGACAAGATAGTGCGAGAAGCACATAGCTCCGAGTGCTCACTCCATCCAGGAAGTACAAAGATGTATAAAGACCTCAAACAAAATTACTAGTGGCCAAGCATGAGAATCACTATAGCCCTGTATGTGACGACTTGTCTTACATGCCAGAAAGTAAAAGCTAAGAGGCATCGACCTTATGGTACTCTTTAGCCACTCCCAGTACCAGACTGCAAGTGGGATAGGCTTACAATGGACTTCGTCACTGGACTACCATGCACACCTAAAGGGATGGATGCGATATGGGTGATAGTCGATCGACTTACTAAGACTGCTCACTTCATACCCATCAAGACCAAGTTCTCTATGGCCAGGTTAGCACAACTTTATATGGATAACATAGTGCGCTTGCATGGAGTGCCAGTGAGCATTGTGTCAGATAGGGACCCAAGGTTCACTTCCAGATTTTGGAAAAGCTTCCAGCATGCCTTGGGGTCACAATTGAATTTAAGTACTGCTTTCCACCCACAGACTGATGGTCAGTCGGAGCAAACCATACAAATATTGGAAGACATGCTCAGGGCATTTGCAATGGAAATGTGTGGTAGTTGGGAAGATTATATATCCCTTATGGAGTTTGCCTATAACAACAGTTACCAAGTTACAATTGGGATGGCTCCGTATGAGGCATTATATGGTAAGAAGTGCAGGACTCCTCTGTATTGGGATGAGGTAGGCGAACGCCGAATGTTAGGACCTGAAATGACACAGATGACTTGTAACAAGGTTGATGTTATTTGAGAGTGGATTAAAGCAGCTCAGTCTTGTCAAAAGAGCTATACGGACAACCGCAGGAAAGATATTGAATTTCAGCCAAGAGAAAAGGTATTTCTCAAGATCTCTCCAACTAAAGGGTTGCAAAGATTTCATAGAAAGGGGAAGTTGAGCCCGAGATACATTGGCCCATTTGAGATCTTAGCTCGGGTTGGCTCAGTAGCCTACATGCTTGCTCTGCCACCTTCACTCGGGAATGTCCATAACGTATTTCATGTGTCCATGCTGAAGCGATACGTTCATGATCCATCTCATGTTTTACCTGTGGAACCTGAATACCTAGAAGCGGATATGACCTATACAGAGCAGCCAGCTGAAATTTTGGACCGAAAGGTGAAAACCCTTCGCAACCGCTCCATTGCCTTCGTAAAGGTACGATGGGCTAATCATTTACTCGAAGAAGCATCTTGGGAGAAAGAGGATGAAATCCAAGCCAAGTATCCTCATCTTTTTGAACAACCAGGTACGCCAATTTCGAGGATAAAATTTTCAGAAAGGGGGGGATAAATGTGATACCCTACTTTTTAAACCCAGTCTAATTACACGGTTGACCCGGTTTAACCATGCAGGATCCGAACCGGAGAGGGTTACGACGGGTTCCTTATGGACCATGATGGCAAGGGTAACTTTGAACACCGGTTGGCCGGACAAGTCTGAGTCAGTGCCAAAGGAGACGGGTGTACCCAAGCCGTGTACATGCACCTATCATAAGGCCATGTACGGATAATGCAGGTATGTAGCCATATCCTAAAGCGCATACATATAATATACCTTATGCTGAGAGTGAGATTCGTGTCGAGAATCGAATTCCATCAAAATCCCACTTGTTGGCCAATTTTTGGCCCTCAGGTCGGCGGTCACAGGTGGGCACATCCACCCACCTGAGTGACCCCCCATGTGTCACTAATGATTTTAAGAAAGTATAAATAGCAGGATTTGTGTTTTTTTTCAATATCTCATTTATTAAACTGAATAGTTGGTGAGAAGATTTAAGAGGAGAGAGAAAAGAATAGAGGAAAGAGAATGAAGAAGAAAGGGGAAGGAAGAGGAAGAAGGAATGGATTTAAGCGGCGCCAAAGCTTGATCTTCCCATTCCTACGTCGGAAGAGTGATCCCCAACACGAGATCTACGTTTAGAGGTGAGCGAAGGCTATATTCCCTAAACTTTCACCATACCCAAGTAAAACCCTCGATTTGGGTAGTGGTTCTTGGGATCTAAGGTTTAATAGATGGTTTATGTGTTGATTTTGAAGGATTTGGAGAAGTGTTTCCACAGTTGGAGGAGCATTGGTGATTTGAAGTGATTTTGGGGTTTTTGAACGAGTTCTTGAGCAAAGAAGGTAAGATGGCTTCCATTCCTTAAATCTAACCTAGATCTAGGTTAGAACCCTCTTATGAGACCTTGAATGTGTGGAGAATGGGTTTGGAAAAGCCCCATTTGATTCCCCAAAGGTTGGGAAGGTTTCGGGTAAAAATGGTATTTTCCCGCCAAGACTGGTGGGCCAAATGGCTCGCCTGAGGGCACCCGCCTGAGAGGGCAGGCCTTCGGAGCCGACCAGTGGGCCGACCGACGGGCAGGTTTGCCTGTCGGTCTTAGCAGGGCCAACCGATGGGCCCTACCGGCAGGCCGACCGGTGGGCCAACCTGCCCGTCGGTCTTAGCAGGCCCTCAAGACCAACCGACGGGCCCAATCGGTGGGTCGACCTGCCCATCGATCATGACCGGTGGGTAGGTCGGTGGGCCGACCTGCCCGTCGATCATGACCGGTGGGCTGTCCGACCCACCCGAGAGACTCCCAACGTGATTTCTACGTTCGAACGGACCCAAAACGGACGTGCGACCTTCTTTTAGGATTCGAAACATGATTTTGTCATCAAATCTTGTTAGTTTTGACCCCAAAGTGGTGAAATGCTAACCCCATTCACTCATGAGAGGTTCACCAAAACTTACGCTTCTCGCACCGGATCTCACCCGTACCAGGCGTGAGTCTTTGTACACTATAGGTAAGTGGGGAGAGGACGTTTGGCCTTATTTTAAGGCTTGTTGTGCATTCATTTAATTGTATCTAGACTAGCCATGTCATCATGCAAATGCTATATAGCTTAACCATCCTCATATTTTTATGCCATGTGTGTCGTGTTTATTTTCTCAATGTAAAATGATGATGCGCTTATATGATTAATGTTGACATCATTGTGCATGATGCATTAATAGACTAGATGCCATAGTCGGCTTGGAAACGAGTGCATCGGTGGCCCGTGGAATGGGACGCGGTGGCACTATACAATCGTACTATGTCATATAGGAGCATGCGGTTTAGGATTATCATCTACCCATGCTACGACCCTTCCCAACAGGGGTTGAGGTGTTGGTTACCATTTGGGGGGAAGCAGTGGTCGCGGTTGTCGGGTCACTGTGGCGGTTAGACATAACCCCGGCTGGTCATTAGGACAGTCGGCAACCCCGGTGGTATATTCAAGAGGGCCAATCGTACTGCTTTGAAATTGCTGGAGTCAGTACCTTTATTTTCTGTCATTTACTTTTATGTTAAGAGCCGGTGGTCGACATGCTTTATTTTTTCGAGTACTCACGGTGGGCCTTCTCCGACAACCCTATGGGTGTATCGCGGGATGGAGTTCGTGGCTCGTACCCGGAGTATACGCGCACTGTGGTTGTAGTAGTACTAAACCAAAGACTTAGTAATGTTGTTTAGGTGGATGTGATTTAAAACGGATTGCATAGCATATAGTGCATATGATTGTGATTGTTGTGTGGACTGTTGTGTGGTCCTTCTTTTCACTTATTGAGCTAGTGAGTTCATTCCACGTGTGCACCTCTTTTAGATGATTTTGCAGGTCACCAGCCTGAGGATCAAGGGTCGGGCTCCGCATTGGAATTCCTCGAAGAGGATTGGTGGGTCCCCGAGGAATATGAGCAAGACATGGATTGTACGTGCGAGGGTTGTGCTGTGGGACCACAGCAGTGACTCCATGCAGGGTTACTTTATGATCCTTTTGATGATCCCTTTTGCGTACTTGATATGTAAATTGTATTTTTTTTGTGTAAATATCATGCCTGCGGACCCACATGTACTTAACTATGTATTACAATTTGGGTATCAAGTATATTGGGGATATTTATAGGTAAAATAAGTCTTCTGCTGAACTGTTGAACATTTCTTAGTTGTGTGTATGTTGTGGTTGGATACTGTGTCAGATGATCCTGATAGGTTTGGGTTAACCGGAGTTAACCCTGTCACTGGTCCGGTTCTGTGTGAATGGGGTGTGACACTACCAGCCCTAAAAACCAGATCTGGAATGAACCAAATCTGAAATTGCTAGGTCTAGAGAAAACAAATCATGAAAAAAAAAAAAAACCAAACTTGAATGATATGCTCCACAACTTGTTCTTGTCACCTAGAATTAAGCCTAGAACTAGAAATTGAAAATTTCAACTTCAATACCATAAAAAATAAAATAAAAGACTAAATAAAAAACAAAAATGCTTGCATTCATTAAATAAATACATAAAAAAAAAACTTTACATAAGTGCTTAAACCAAAACCTAAAACAAAGAACTAGAGAATTAGAGCTAGAGGAGAAAAAACCTAGAGAAAAACTAGAGAAGAAAGGTGCACCCTCCTCTCTTTGGTCAACTCCCTTTTATAGGGAGAGGGGAGGGAGAGATAAAATAGGAAGTAGGGGAGAGGAGAGAAGAGGACAGTCCCAGGGGATTTGGTGGTCAATTGTGTGGTGAGGTGGAGTATAAAGAAAAGGAAAGAAAATAGGGGTCAGAGAAGCTTGGACGATTTGAGAGATGAGGTGGAGGAAGGAGAGAAGAGAAAATAGGGGAGAACGCCCAAGAGTGGGCCCCTCTTGGAAGATTTTGTGAGGTGGAGGAGAGAGAAGTGAGAATATAGGAAATAGGAGATTTCGTTCCTTTTCTTTTTTTTTCTCTTCTAACGTGGGCAGCCTCTTGGAAGATTTTTATTGCTTAGAAAATCTTCTAATTTATTGGGAAATCTCATCCATACCCCTTGTCTTTAAGTAGGTGGAAAATAGGAGAGAGAAAAACTTCACAAAATCTCCAAAAAGAGAGAATTGCCCAAGGTGAGAGAGAATGGCGTTCAACACCCCATGTGGGTCCCTCCATCTTGTTGGGATCTGGAATATTCTCCTAGAATAACTGCAGAAGTGCTGGCCTGCATCTCGATTCAGTTCTGGTTCATTATTTTTTTTCTGACCCAAAAAGAATAATCGAGTGTACGGGTGTCTAAATGAATGTGTACTTTTAATGCAACAAGTCCATCTTACTCAAAATTTCATCCTCTTTGCAACCATGGAAAGAAATGGGACCTCTTTACGTGTAATTTTGAAGATATGGCACCTAATAGTACTTAAGGTCTCGAAAATACAAAACCTGCAACAAGAGAGTAAATTCCAAGGTAGCTCCATTCTCAATATGTAAAATGCATGCTTTACTACCTAACATTTCACACATAAATGTCCTCATCAATATATATTTTTTATAGCTAGGCTTGAAAGAGAGATGAATTCATGGCCATTTAATTGTGAGGTGTTGGTCCTTCCTAATTGAGCTAACCTCTTTAGGGTGATTCCTTATATCCTTCCTTTATAGCTAAATGTTCAGTTTAAACCAACCGAAAAATGAAATAAGTATGACATCATACGAGATTTCATGTTTTTTTTTTTTTAAATTATCTATATCTCAATTTCTTGGATAAGATACCATACTAAATCTGCGACACTCAAGAATACGGTAAGTTGTACCAAACTTGTTTGAGAGATCATTAAGGTGTCCCCACCAAGAATATGACAAGTACCAAGGAGTTTGGAAGATCGGTGAAGGTGTGCATACTTTAGTCCTACATCGCATATGGAGAGATTGTTGGGCTAGTTGATAACTTCTAGCCTCCTTAATATGGCACCATGTGTTTTAAAGTCAAGAGATCCATGGGCCAAAGAATACAATATTGTGCTAAGGTTAATGGGGTCGAGGCGTCACCATGTAGTATTAAAGCAAATGTTACGACTATTGGACTTAGTATCTGGTGGCATAGGAAGGCAAAATAAATTAATAAATAAATAATAAGATTCCATACTCGTACATAAATCACTAAACTAAATAGAATTTTAGTAAAAGAGCATAATGTACAAAAAATAGATTTTCTTCTCACTATAAATCAGGCACCTCTCAGTTTTTCCTTATGTTGGAACCTATAAATGCATAATTCATTAATTTTTCTAGTTGTAGGTAATCATGCCTCCCTATGGACGTCCTCACTTTGTATGAAGGGGCCAACCAAGTAGTTCTAGTAGTGTAGGATTGCCTCCTCTGAGCGTAGAATTACCTCCTCCTCTAGGTGCAAATTTACTTCCTATTCCTCCTCCTCATCCTCCATTTTTGACAGGAATATTTCAGGGTGGGCAACCTAACCTTGTATGGGCCATTGGCAACTTGGTTGGTGCATTTTATCACTAGCAGATGGTTAGAGCACCTGCACAGCCTCCCTTAGCGGACACAACCCACACCATTTAGTAGTTTCGAAAGCTTCGACCCTCATTTTTCAAAGGGGACACTGTTGACCCTCTTAAGATAAATAAGTTGGATCAGGAAGCTAGAAAAGAACTTCACCTTATTGAACCTCACTGATGTATAAAAGGTGAATTGTGTGACTTATCAACTCCTAGATAAGGCAGATGATTGGTGACAGTCTACGCACTGCTTCATAGAAAGGGGTGGCCAACCCTCGACTTGGGACAGATTTCAGAAAGTCTTCTATATCAAGTATTTCCCCACCAACTTGAAACTAAATAAGAAGGAAGAGTTCTTGAACTTGAAGCAACATAATCTTCTGTTATCGATTATGAGCTGACATTTGAAGATCTCAACAAACTTGCTGCTCACCTGGCTGACACTAAAAAGAAGAACGCTCGAAAATTTGAGAGAGGCCTTCATATTGATCTGAAGGCAATAGTTGTAGTATGCATCAGTGGTGGAGACTACTCAAATTGTTGAAGGCAATATGAAGGTTATACCTTCTAGTGCACCAAATATTTAGAAGACAAGGCCTTATCCTCATCCGCCTATATACAATGGGAATTATAGCAAGCAACAGATAGCAATACACCATCATCAAGAGAGGACTACTTGTCCCATGTGCAAGAAATTTCATTCAGGAGAATGCAAGGCTGGCTTGAACGCCTGTTTTAGGTGTCACAAAGGAGGGCCATATGGCAAAGGATTGCCTCGGACCAAACCTGACTGGAATAGGCCATTAGCATAAGCTAGGACAACTATCATTTTAGAAAGGTCAGGAGCACCAGAGTAGTTAGAGACCCAAGGCTTACTTGACAAAGGATTTATACGTTCTAGTGCATCACCTTGGGGCGCTTTAATACTCTTCGTCAAGAAGAATGATGTGTCTATGAGGCTATGCATAGGCAGGCTATAGAGAATTGACTATGGTAACCATAAAGAACAAGTATCCTCTTCCTCGTATAGAGAACTTGCTTGACCAATTACAAGGAGTCATTGTATTCTCCAAGATTGATTTATGATCTGGGTCTCACCAATTGAAGGTAAAAAATGAAGATGTGCCTAAGACAGCTTTTCGAACTAGATATGGCCATTATGAATTCATGGTTATGCCCTTCGGATTGACAAATGCACCAACGTTATTCATGGACTAATGAACTATTGGGTCTTTCATGAGTATCTAGACCAATTTGTGATAGTAATAGACAACACGTAATATCCCAATTTGAAAGGCAAGGCTAATTTGGACTTTTCGCACTTTATCGTAGGTTTGTTACCTGCAACTAACTGAGGAATTAATTTTGGGTAATATACATGATTATGTGGATTGGTTGGGTGTTAGTACATGGTTGTTTGGTCTATTGTCGGTTATAGTATATGTATTTTTATTTGTGGACCTTAAAGCATCTACGCAGCTAGTCTAGTGGTTAAGGCCTTAAGTCTAAACAGGGATATTAAGGGTACAATTCCTATGAAGTGTAAGAAAAAAAAAAAGGAATTTAAGTTGTATTTTTGATTTCGGCCATTATATGGGCCCTACTTGGAATTGTGAGGGAAAGATTTCAAATTAGAAGTAGGAGACTTTACGTTCATTGCAGTGGATCAAGGTAAGTGGATATTGCTCACGTTGAGGAGAGAGAGTGGTTGTATCCAACAATAAAAGAGAAAAAGGAGATTTGGAAGGGGGAGAAAAAGGAGGGAGTTGTGGAGTAGAGATTCCCCACGTTCGAGAGAGGATGGTGGATAATTAAATAAATAGAAAGAGAATGAAAAAAGAAAGCAAGAAATTAGGGATTTAGAAGGAGGAAAAGAGTGAGGTAGTTATCCCAAAATCGTAGAGTGAGGAGAGATTTTAGAAAGAAAATAATTATAAAAAAAAAAAAAAGAGAATTAAGGAAACTAGGGGAATCATGGATGAGATTGAGAGGGTGGGGAGGTTGATTTTAGAAACCCATCAAGGATTGAAAACCAACCCAAGGATGAGTATCGTGTGTGGAGAAAAGAGTTCTATTGTTTCTGGGTAAGAAGAAGAGGGCTGCACTACCTGACAGTAAATAAGGAGAAGGTGGAGTTGTTGCTGCTGTTGGACTTGTGAAGTATCATTTCATTCCTTCTTTTATTTTACAATTGAGTGCACCTAATTGCTGCCCAGATTAGAGAGAGAAAGAGGAACACTTTGCTGCTATTGTTGCGGCAACTTTGTTCCATGAAGATTTGAAAAGAACTTTAGCAAGCTCACTCAAGATTGAAGTAAGAAAGGTCAGGTTAGTCTATTCAACGTTATATATGAATTGACCTTTATATTTTCATGGGAATGGTTTGGAAATCTGAAATCAGAATAAGGATTTTTCTATTGAAATAGTAGATCAATTCTACATTTCAAAATTTGATATTTTATGGAACTTATATATGTTTCAACTAGCTAAAATAGAGATTTAAATTTTTGATCCCATGATTGTATTTCTGTAAATTTGGGCTTGTATATATTATATAAGTTCTAAATATTTGTTAAAGAAGAGGACAATAGAATTGCTACAAAAAGTATAGTTCTATAAATCAATGATGATTTGCTATGTATGAGAAGTTAACTGATTCAAGTAAGAAACAATTTTCCATCAGAATCTGAACTTGATATTTCATAGCTCCATAGTTGAGTTCAAGTTTAAAACATTCTCTTAGGAGTATTTTTGTACTACAAGAATAGAGTTCTAGGAATTTTTACACAATAGGGTAGTACATTTTGAAGGGATAAGAATGTATTAAATCAAGTAGGATCATGAAAGGAAGGGTACTGAGGTTGACTTTATTTTGTCTATAGGGAAGAATTAGATTGGAGGTAATTAGATGATGGCAGAGGTTGAGAATCAATCAAGTAAGAGTTGAAAATTCTGCGCACTGACTGGAGACACAAGTATCTATCTAACCAGTTTAAAGAACTGTGTGAGGAGACGGGGATTCGCAGGCAGTTAACCATTGTAGCGGAGAGAAGGAACATGACACTCTTGGATATGGTTAGGTCCATGATGGTACAATCCAACCTCCCAATATCTTTCTTGGGGGACGCTTTTTTGATTGTTGCCTACATCCTTAATCGAGTGCCTTCACAATTAGTTCCTTCGATTCCCTATGAGTTATGAAAGGGCGCAAAGCGAAGTTTAGAGTATATGCGACTATAGGGATTAGCAGGTTATGTTTATAGCACCTCCTATAAGTTTGCGAAGCTTGGCCCTGGAGCTAGGAAACACATCTTTATAAGATATTCCAACAGCTCAAAGAGTTACGTTATGTACGATGAACACCTTAACAGAGGAATGATCGAGATAGAATCACGTGACGTCGACTTTATTGAGACAGATTTTCCTAGCAATAGTGACACCAGTAGGGATATCGATCTCTTTGAGATAGAGGATGAGAAGAGCGTCTCACTTACTCTTGGCGAGGGTGGGGAATTAACTCATCCTACAATTGCCAGAGAAAATGAGACTGATCATCAGCCTAATGGGAGTGTACCAATCAGTGAGAGTGTACCACTAGAGGATCATCAGGATTCTCTCACGCGTAGGAGCACTCTGGGCATATTCCCCATCGTTGTTTTGAGATTAAAGGGGAAGCTCTCATTTGCGTTCCAAACGATGAGGATGAGCCCACTTCTTTGTGAGATGCGCTCTCTTCACTTGCTAAGGACAAGTGGCAAGCTGCTATGGAGGATGAACTGAGTATTATGAGTAAGAACCAGGTATGGGAGTTAGTTGTCCTACCTCATGGGCATAAGACCATTGGAAACAAATGGGTTTTAAAGGTCAAACACAAGGCGGATGGTTTAATTGACAAGTATAAGGAAAGCCTTATAGTGAAGGGCTATACCCAAAGGGACGGTGTAGACTATGATGAGACTTTCTCTCCAATTATGAGAATTTCCTTGATTCGCCTCATTCTAGCCATTGTCACAAAATTGAATTTGAAACTCTTTCAGATGGATGTTAAAACTACATCTCTCAATGGAGAACTACACGAAGAGAGCTTTATGAATTAACCAGTGGGTTTTGAGGTCAAAGGACAATAGCGCAAAGCCTACCGTCTCAAACGTTTTATATACGGCCTTAAACAATCATCTAGGCAGTGGTGCTTTAGATTTTCATTATTCCATTACCTCTATTGATTTTGAAATGATTGAAGAGGACTATTGTGTGTATGTGAAATAGTCCAAAGGAAGTTTTCTTATTTTATCCGTATATATTGACAATATTCTATTAGCTGAGAATGACATGGAGATGATTATCGCCAATAAAGAGTGGTTGTCCTATACTTTTCAGATGAAGGACATGGGTGAAGCCACATTTGTGTTAGGCATCAAGATCATTAAGAACCGCTCTAGGAATATTCTTAGTTTATCTCAAGAGACTTATATAAAGAAGATCCTTGAACGATTCCACATGGATTAGTCTAAACCCATTGACACTCACATGGACAATGCCTAAGTTTTAAGCCTTGACCAGTGCCCTAAGACTGATGAGGAGAAGAATCAAATGTCCAAAGTGCCCTATGCTACAGCGATAGGTAGGCTGACGTACGCGATGATGTGCACACGTGTAGATATTTTGCTTTACAGTTGGCATGGTTAATCGTTACCAGAGTAATCCAGGACCATGCCATTGGCAGGCAGTGAAAAAAACCTTTCGATACCTTCGTGGGACCACTGATCTCATCCTCACCTATAGTGGTTCGGATTTGAGATTAAGAGACTACAGTGATGCTGACTGGGCTAGTGACAGAGATGAGCGTAAATCTACTTCAAGATATACATTTGTCCCAGGAGGTGGCGATGTATCTTGGAGTAGCAAGAAGCATACCTACATTGCCCTATCCACGATGGAGTCTGAGTACATCACGTGCTCAGTGGCCGTTCAGGAAGCCATTTAGCTGAGGAAGTTCCTACAGTGCCTTGGTGTTATCGCTTATTCAAGAGATGCAGTGATTATATACTATGATAGTACGACAGCTTTGGCATTTTCCATGGGAAGCCAAACACATAGAAAACAAATATCACTACATTCGAGAAATGGTTACGTAAGGGAAAGTTGTCTTGAAGCATATCTCCAAGGGCAACATGGTAGTTGATCCATTGACTAAGCCTATTGCTCAAAACATTTTCCTTACTTATGTTAGGAATCTTGGACTCAGACGTGGATGATTTGTATTTTAAGCTTTGAAATATTCTTTAGACATTATTGTTATCACTATTTGATTTATATATGAGGCATATAATTCTTTGGGGTAATTTATGTGTATAACATTTTATTTTGTGTAAATATGTCACAGGCTTGAATCAACCTAATAACACGAGTGATTCACCTTGGTGCTTGGAAATAGCGAGTAAGGTGAGCCAAATTCACCTTAGTGCTTAAAGATAGCGAGCGAGATGAATAGACAACTTTTTGGTTAAGTGGCGCCTTACTTAGAGCTAAGATGAGACATTTTTATGGTCAAACACAGAGATCCCACATCTCAATGTAGCCTACTTATAGCCGAATGTGAGAATTCAAGCAGGGGCCATGGGGGCGGCTGGCTGGGCTGATTGACTCAGGTTAGGCGCTTGAAAATGCTATTGAATCCAGACTAGTATGTGTAGACATCCAATTTTGTCACCCTCCTTCGGCTATGATGAAATGTGGATCTTGGACTCAACTTCTAGCTTTCAATCAACAAAGATGATGATGGACTGAGAAAATCCAGAAACATTACCCTACCTGAAACCCTGAAAACCCCAGCATGGAGAGAAGAGGGCCCAATTTTGACTTTCTATATACGAAGGAATCTGGTCAAGATTACTATATAGATGGAAACGCTCAAAAATACGATTCCGATGATATATGGCATGTCAAAATCGGATAGTCGGATCTCCTACGATTGTCCCCAAAAAATTACATTTTCTCATATATATGCAACGCACGATGGCAAGCCTACTGGAAACTTGGAAACAATCCTCTACCTACCCAAATACCCTAAAAATTCATCCCTTACCTACTCAAATAACCCGGAAACATTCCCCTACCTGAAACCCTGAAAACCCTCGCACGAGAGAGAATAAGGTCTAATTTTGACTTTTTATATATGAAGGGATTTGGTCAAGATGACCATACACATGGATAGTGATTTGAAATACGTTTTCAACAATATATGAAACATCAAAATCAGACTGTCAGATCACCTATGATCGTCACCGAAAAAATCCATGATCTCGAGCGCGCTGCTCACGCTGGCCAGCAAGCCAGCCAGCACGCGTGCCTGCCAACCCTTGGCTATTGGCTATGGCTATAGTACATGGCTACTGCCAGTGGCTGCAACACATGGCTGCTACCAGTGGCTGCAGCACATGGTTTCTGCCCCAGCTCATGCCCCCTCTGGCAATGACTCGCGCCCCTGCAGGCCATGACCCGGGCCACCTCTGCCCATACCCGCACCTTTGCCAGCTATGGCCTAGGCTTGCCACCCATGCCATAGTGCCATGCCATAGTGCCACACACCCACACCATCCATGCCATTGCCCGTATGCCCTCGGTAGCACACCCATGACATTGCCCGCATTGCTTGCCCTCCTGTACTGACCATGCCTCATGTACTTCGATCCAATCTTGCATGCCACCGACAGTGGCCGAGATTGGTTTTTCACTGGCCTGATAGGTGAAGAGATTTCCTCTTCACCCACTTGAGACCAAAATCTCACTTTTTTGGCTAAGGATTCTCTCTCCCAAAAACCCCCTTTTACCCATTGGATAAAAGTCCATTTCACCCATTTTAGTCCAAGAACCCCTTTTACTCATTGGATAAAAGCCCGCCTCACCCATTTTAGTCTAAGAACCTCTTTTGTCCATTGGGTAAAAATTCTCCTTCCTTCCTATTGGTCCGAAAAACCTATAAATACCCCCTTATTTGGTTTATACACACCAAACAACCCCACCTCACTCCATAGTAGTGAAGCTCTTCCCTCTCTCCTCCCCTCCCCCTCTTGATTTTCTTCGAAGCGATCTTCTTCAAGATCTGAAATCTTGTTTTAGATCTTCGAATTTCTTCTGGATTTTGAAGATCTTCAATCCAAGTTCTTAGTCCGATCCAGTGTTTGTCAAAAATAGTGTGTTCTTCATCTCCCTCCTTTGAGTGTTTTGAGTTTTTCCAGAAATATAAATCTAGGTTCTTCAGGTCTATGAAGAGATCTTTGTCAAAATCTGAAACTCTGTTCGGATCTTCAAAGTGTTCTTTGGGGGCTTTGGGGATCTTCAATCCATTTTTAGGTCAATCCATTTCTTTCCAAAAATAGCAGTTCCTAGCAGAAGCCCTGTCCAAGTGCCCCTGAAATCTTTCCAGAAATAGCCATTCCCAGCAGAAGCTCTATCCGAGTGCCTCTAGAATCTTTTCTGAAATAGTCATTCCCAACGAAAGCTCTACCCAAGTGCCTCTAGAATCTTTTCAGAAATAGCCATCCCCAGTGGAAGCTCTGCTGGAGTGCCACCTCATCCTAAGCCCAAAAATAACCTTTCCTAGCCGAAGCTCTATCCAAATCCAAGTCCAAAAATAACCTTCCCTAGCCGAAGCTCTGTCCGAATCCAAATCCAAAAGTAATTGTTCCTACCTGGAACCCCGCCCGCATACCATCACAATCAACATCTCTCAAGAAAGGAAGTTAGAGGTCAAGACCATCTTCCCCTGAGCCAGGAGAATCTAAAAGACAGTTCGAGCTGGTACTAATCAGGGGCCCAACCCTTTTGACCCAAAACAGGGGTTAAGTTCAGGTATAGTTTCTCAACCCAATTATCATCATATAGACTTTATATAGATCTTGTTTTAGTGTATATAGTAGTTTGAATTCAATTAATGTATATATGTGTGATAACTTAGCCATGTATGTGGAATAGTAATAATTATGGAAAATGATTGTTCTTAAGCATCTAGTAGGAAGACCGGTTGAACTGGGTAGATTGGGTGCCTAACATCTTCCCAATTCTACAACCTGACACTTACCCTAAATCTCTGGACCAGACCAAAATTTGGGCCATTTTTTCAGGAATTGGGCACACCCCCGGGTCCTAGGCCCATAACCCTAGGTGGCGACTCTAAACCCCCATTTGTATGATCCCGATCCCCGTAATAGACATCATCAAACCCCCATCTCAAATGATGAATTTTACACTCTTACGAAATAGGCCCCCACGTATCTCCGAACGACGATACGGTGGTGTGGGACTTGCAGGGTAAGTACACATGACACACACCCCTCCCTTACATAAAAGAGATGAAAGAGAGGAGAGAGGATGGAATCGACACACATAAGTCCATTTTCGGCCATTACCCTCACAGTGGTGAGTCCACTGGGGACAAATATCAAGCTTCTGATACTAGATGCTACCTTTAAATGCAAGAACATTTTCCACCACATTTATTTGAAAACGTGTTTGGCTAATCCCATGTTTGTAATTGTATTTGTTAACTGTATTATGCATCATGCTCGAAGTGAAATCATTTGGCGAGGGACTTCCTATCATGCCCGCACCCTCGGGGAGGTCAGCTCATGTCATGGAGAGTACTCTGAGAGCAGATGATAGCTGCTTCCTGTACAAGAGTAGAAGGTATCATCAAATTGCGAGGATGTTATAATTATGTCAGCACCCTCGGGGAGGTCCGTGCACTTTATGACATTCTAAAATTGAATGCGTCATCAAATGACGAGGATTTTCGTAATTGTGCCAGCACTCTCAGGGAGGTCCGTGCACTTTATGGCATTCTGAGATTGAATGATGGTTACCCTACATTACACTTTTGCACACAATCACTTACGGTTCCACCACCCCATGGCCAGTTGCTTAACCTCGTGTGTAGTCATGAGTAATGGATGAGGAAGTCACCCCCTTGATCTCGTACCTATGCGTATATCAAAAGGATCACGTACCTTGTGTATATAGATTTTGTCAAGGAAGCATTGTCGGTCCTATTGCATCCATTGCATCCATTGCATACTCAGCATCATGTAGGAAATAGATGAAGAAGCTAGGAGCGCCATAAGCTAACTGTAGAACTTGTTTACGGTCTTGAAAAGGAATGTTCCTACATTATAATCCCATCATAAAGAATTGCTTTCCTAAGTGGGTTTTGGACAGAAAGTGTCCCTCCTCCTTAAGAAAAATGTCTAAGTACGTGACTTAAGGGCAATCTCGTCAGAGTCATGTAAAGTCTCGAGAAGTCTCGAGAAAATTAGGAGGAAGGACACTTGGTGGGAAAAGAGCAAGGAAAGCATGACTTTATGAATGTCTTATGGGAATATTCTCGACAAGTCATTTGTATGAATCTCCAGCTTATGACATTGGGTGGATCAGGGGCATCAAACACTATCCACCCCCAATCATTAAGCGGACTAACTTTGGATGGATCATTGTTTGTTGATCTGGTGAATATGTGAATAAGGGGTTGGGAATTCAAGAATCCTAAAATAAACCACTTTTGGTTCAGGCACAATTCCACACCACAAGTATTATCCACGGTCCATTTGGACACGTTAGGCTAATTGGTTGACTCGCTTAAGTCTAGTATCACCTCCATCGTCTCTCCTAGATTGTCTACCACCAAGTGATTACAACCCCGTTCACATAGATCCACCCAACATGGAAACACCGGAACAAGCGTGAGTCCACCCAGTAGAGACATTGCAAGTTGAAGTTCCAGAAGTCAAGAATGGATTAGCTCAAGTGTTGCGCTTGTTATGGAACCTACCCAAGACAGATCTCGAGGCTGACACATCTCCGCCTCTAGCAGATCTAGAACCAACTAGGCCTATAAGTCATAAAGGGACTTCCTCCAGGGATCCCCCCCAGTTTTATTTAATGATGAAGAAAAGGAATTTGTGGCATATATTCAAAATGAACCTCCAAAGAGAGAGAGGGAAAGGAAAATGAGAGAATAATTGGAGAAGCTTGAGGATATGATCCGAGTAAGAAAAATTCAGAAGAGTCAAATAGTAGATTCTAATGAGATGAATTTCTTTTCTGGGGTAAGAATCCCTGAAAAGTTAAATTGTCAAACTGACAGATTTGATAGGTTAAGGGATCCCAAGGCTCATTTGGAGGTATTCCTCAGTATCATGAAGATATGGCAAATTGCTGACAATTAGATGAGGCAGGTATTCATGTCAACATTATCAGGACCAGAACTAAGGTGGCTTACGCAGTTGGAATCCACACAGACAGAGAATTGGGCGGTAGTAGTGAAAGTCTTCACTAAACAGTATCCCCACAACATTAAAGTAGATGAGGAACGTCGAGAGCTTGTAACCTTGAGATAATAACCTAGGGAAGGGTTTGCCACTTTCTTAACAAGGTTCAGGAATAAGGGTGCCAAGATGGCAGATCAACTTTCTGAAGCAGAGCAAGTAGAAATGTTGATTGAGAACTTATCAAAGCCTTATTATGATGTTCTCTACTATCAATATCTATAGACTTTTAATGCCCTAATAGCCACCGGGACACGTGTTGAGAAAAAGATCCTAAGGGATGCACAATATCAAGACAAGGGGAAGAATGCCAAGGGCGGGCTAGACAAGAGTCCTAAAACCAATGTGATGGGTGCAGTCCAACAGTCAATATCATCTGCAACCACTTCACTTTCATAGCCATTTGTAATACAATTAAATGCTCCTTCCTAGAAGGCTCCTCGCCTAAGAAGATAATTTTCTGATTTGGGAATGCTAGTGACAGCAGTGTATGAAAAGCTAAAGAAACAAGGATTGCTAGGGATAGTGGCTCCAAGAGTAATCAGTATCCCTCCTCCAACTTGGTATAGAGATCATGAATATTGTGCTTACCACACTCAGAAGGGGCACAACACTGAAAGATACCTAGCTTTACAACATGTAATTCAAGATTTGATAGACAACGGGACCATTGAAGTCAAGGCCAAACATCCTCCCAATGGTATTACTAACCCAATCCCTGATCATGCAACAGCCAATGTATTGGAAGATGAATCAACAGAAAGTGACCCCACTCAACTCATCAAGCCACGGGCTCGAAGAGATCACTTAAATGTCATGGGAGGTAGGACTAAGGTCAAGAAAACCCCTGGGAAAGTAGAGCCATCAGAAAAAGAGTCAGAAGATGATGATTAGATACTTGATCACCGACCCCAGAAGAAGAACTCACCGCCTCATATCATCGGCTGTCGCCATTATCCTCCTTCTCATTGTACCACCAGAAAGTAGGCCCCCCTTTATCATCCTATCATCCTATCATCCACTACCTTCATCAGAATACCCTATTTCCTACATCAAATCGCTTTCATATCACCCCACCACATATCCCTCATCACCTTTACATCATTCCCATGGGTCGATAAACAAGCCATCAGACCCAAAAGAAGGATGGATGGATGGGTATAATTGGAAGGATATGCTTGCACTACCAGATTCCCCAAAGATGACTTCATCAATAGGATCAGTGAATGCATTAGGAGAAGACCAGGAGGGTGATCCCACTTCTCTACTCAGCCCACTATATCTTTAGAGGAGAATCTAGAGGTGATTGAAGAGATTACAGATGATCTTCTCAAATTAATAACAACATTGGCCATAGGGGAGTAGAGTAAAGAGTACACCTCCCTAATCCATATAGGGAGTGACATAGAGGATGATGAATTAGACAAAGAGCCAAGTGAGGGAGAAATCAATGAAGAAGAGAATGATGGAGATGGCTTTAGTTGTCAAGACGATGATGAGTACCCAGACTGGGATGACTACCAGAGGCCTTGGCACAATGATAATGATGATGAATTAGGGTACTACTCAACCAGAGATCCAAAAGGATATTCAGTATATGTAATTGGAGAGGATGACCTAATGGTTGATGCCACAGATACTATTTAGTTAGCACTCACGATTCACATGGAAGGAGATGAGCAGGCACCTACCCAGAAGAGCCATTGCACCATTGAAGAAATAAAAAGTTTCTCAGAAGGAGAAGAAGGACCTTTTCCACATCTCCTCATCCATTGAGCCATCGAACCGCTCCTGAATTGAACTAGCATTAGAAAAGACTTCAAGTTTACTCATGTTATCGAGTCAACCGACCTGAATACCATTGACAAAAGCATCAAGTCAGTTGTCAAGTCTGTAGTTGAGTCTGTTGTTGAGTCTGTTATTTATGATTTTGTGTAGGCCTCCCCTCTCAAGGCAAGTCCAAAGTTCGTGTATGTCGAGTCTATTACTCTTTTTATGAATGAAATTTCTGATTCTGAGTATAACTTGCATCGTTTTTTTGATGATGATGTTAATAAAACAATGTAAATCAAAGAAAGCCCAACCCATCTGTGAGGATACCCGGGTTATTAAACTAGGAACCGACCAATCCCTTTGAGAGGTAAAAATTAGTACCACCCTAGATAATGAAGAAGCAAAACAAATGATTAGTCTTTTGAAGGAGTTTGCCGAAGTCTTTGCTTGGTCTTATGAGGATATGCCTAGTATAGACCCCGACATTGTGCAATATCAATTGCCAACTTATCCTGGGGAAAAACCTATCAAGCATAAGCTCAAAAGAATGCATCCAGAATAGAGTGAAAAGATCAGAGAATAAGTTGTGAAGCAGAGGAATGTAGGATTTCTACAAATGGTGAAGTACTCCCAATAGTTGGCAAACATTATACCAGTTCTGAAGAAAGATGGAAGGGTACACATGTGTGTTGACTTCCAGATGATGATACAAGGGGGCATGCCTTGTTATCTTGTATTATCAAGATACAATCAAATGAACATGCACCTGAAAGATCGTAAGAAGACAACCTTCACCACTCAGCAAGGAGCTTATTGCTGCTAGGTGATGCCCTTCATATTGAAAAATGCCGAGGCAATTTATCAGCTACATGAATCAATCTCAGATCAAGGATCCCATTTCTGGGGCAAAGCATCGAGAGGCACCGATCCGTCACCTACAGGCCACTAACTAAGTGGGGCAGTGGAAGCAATCAACAAGAAAGTCAAAGCCACCCTTAAAAAAAATTAAAACAAAATAAAAAAAAATAGAGAAGAAAAAAATTGGCTGAGACTCATGAGGATTAAGTAGACAAGTTGCCACTTGCTTTGTGGGCATATCAGACTTCTATATGATCCTCGACTGGGGGCAACTCCTTTTTTATTGGTATATGGGGTTGAGGCAATACTACCAGAAGAGATTCAGGTACCACCTTTCAAGGTACTTTTGGATAGCCAGTTACTTAAAGGAGAATGGTTAAAGGCTAGGCATGACAAGCTCATTTTTTTTTGGATAAAAGGAGTATGAAGGCTATGGATAATCTAAAAAAAAAAATATCAACTGAGAATGGCAATGGCCTTCAACAAGAATGTGAAGCCCCGTCACATAGGAGAGGCAAGCTCATTCTTCGAGAACAGAGAACCCTAATTCATGACCCAAGAGGAAAATTCAGGCCCAACTGGAATGGCCCATTCACTGTTAAAGAGATTTTACTAGGCAAGAAATATTATGTCTAATAGAGTGAATAACCTGAACTACGTCAGACCTAATTCTTTTCGAGGGATACATAGGCAACTTGACATGTGCAAGTGTTGTCTCAACCATCTCGAGGCAATAAATTGGTTCATAAATTAATAATCAAGGTATCTTGAAAGATCATCATAATTTGTGTCCCCCAAGAATCGCCATTTGGCATGTAAAGCCATTAGGTATCTGTCGTTCGCCTATTGGTATGTCAATTCTTATCTAGGATTCTATCCCCCAAGAATCATCATTTGGCATGCAAGGCCATTAGGTATATGGCATTCACCTATGGTCCATCAAATTCTTATCTAGAACTCTATCCCCCAAAAGTCACCACTCAGCACTAGTTTATCAAGGCCAATTTATTCCCCATCCTTGATCAGTAAAAAAAAAAAAAAAAGAACTTGATGCAACAGTGGTAAAGGTTTGGTTGTATCAATAGCTAATGAGTAATGCTTTGATAAATCATCACATCTTCTCATTGCTTATGATAACTGCAGGATAAGTAATGGGCTCCTTGGATGAGACATTGAGGAAATGGACCTTGGACATAAGCATAGTGGCAATAGGACTGCTAGAATCCATAAATATGTCAATGCTCAGGTGAATTTGGTGTATTGAGCTACATCACCATCTGCTCCGACAGATGCCTCAATATTGGGATGTCGATCTTCATATATTTCAGTTTAGATTGGTGGAGATCTGTCAAACTCTCAAGGAATTTTGGGTTTATATGCTATCTCCACCTAAGGGCAAGTTGATTCAACCATATTTGAAGAAAGATCATTCAAAAGAGATTCAAGACTTTTTCGGATGGAAAAAAGAGGAAATGAAGCAATTCATTAGATATGGATAGATTGACATTCTTAAGGTGGCTAGGAGCTTCATTCAATACCTACTACTGGGAGGAATCCATCAGCAAAGGTCACAAAATGCTTATCTATTGTGCATGGTAGCTCGCTATGTTCTCCGAACTCCAGAACGTGGTGCACCAACTGTCTTGATAGAAGTAATAAAGCAATTGAAGAAAGGAATAGATATCTTTCCCACGGTCCTTGCAGAGACATTCAAAGGATTTGATGACATGAGCTATAGCCACAGGTTTGGACTCGATCATTATCAAGGAAGTCCCGCTATTTTCCAACTCTGACTACTTGATAAGCTGAAGCTAAATAGGCCATCAAATGGAGGTCAAGTCGGGGCTCTTTGTAACGCCCCCGCCACATTAACCTTGCACAATATTGTCATTTTTGGCCCATGGGCCTCAAGGCTTTAAAATGTGTTGTGCTATGTTAAGGAGGCTAAAGATTATCAACTAGCCCAGTTATCTCCCCGTAGGCGATGTGGGATTAAAGTTTACATACCCTCATCGATCTCCCAAACCCCTGGTACTTGTCGTATTCTTGGTGGAGACACCTCACCGATCTCCCATGTAGATCTGGTACTTACCGTATTCTTGGATGCCACAAACTTCCCCCCTTTTGACACAGCATCCTCACTGTGGCCCCACATACTATCGGGGTCTATTTTGATACCATTTGTAATGCCCCAGCCCCATTAACCTTGCACAATATTGTCCTTTTTGGCCGATGAACCTCAAGGCTTTAAAATGCATTGTACTATGTTAAGGAGACTAGAGGTTATCAACTAGCCCAATAATCTCTCCCTAGGCGATGTGGGACTAAAGTTGCACACCCTCACTAATCTCCTAAACCTCCTGGTACTTACCATATTCTTGGTGGGAACACCTCACCGATCTCCCAGGCGGGTCTAGTGCTCTCCGTATTCTCGAGTCATTATACTCTTGGTTACCGAAAAGGTGGGAAGCCCCGAAATTTGAACACATTGATAATTAGAAAGAGCACCTACAAGGAAGAACTACAAAGGACAGTGTATGGAAATGCCCAGAAAAGCCACAAGAATATTTTCTGATAAAGGCCCCTAGCTACAACTACGTAAGGTTGATGGGATTGACTCACACGTCCTTTTATTTGCCTATGTAAATCGATCGACAATATGGGCTCAAGGCGATGGAACCAGAGGTGTTAGTGAACTTCCACTCACCCAAAGAGTTCTCCCCACCTTGTTACTTACCTATCTTGTCTATAGTAGGAAAGTTGTTTCCTTCCCATGTAATTCACTTGGTAATAAAATGAGGTGGGGTTTGGATTTTAACGTCATTCCGCTTATTCTAATGAAGACTTGAGTCGTGGAATTAATCGTGCCTTAAAATTCAAACTCCTGAACTAAGAAAAAAAAAGAGATAAGTTTTCATTCCAAAATAAAGAGCCAAGTCTGGCCATACAAAAGATAAAAACAAAAAAAAACCAAAAAAAAATGAACATGGGGAGGGAAAAAGAAAAAGAAAAAAACAACATTTTTGTTTTGTAGGAACAATAGGAACAGATCTCTAGGGATCACCATCCTCATCTGTGCCATATCGGACCTACTTACGGAAGTCATCAAATTACTAGATGTAACAATATCGTGTGCTGACCATGAACTCGCCAGCTGTGCTGTGAGGTCATCAATCTAGGTGGCCTGGTCAACATTCTGTTCCCTCAGAGAAGCAACCCTCCCATCCTGGGAAGCACAAAAGATGGTCAAAGCAAGGATTAATAATAAAATAAAATTAAAGATAAAAAATCTGTGAAAATCCCCACCCTCAATACAAAATTCAAAAAAATCAAAAGAAAAAATTTTAAATCAAGAATCAAAATGCAAAATGCAAAAATCAACCAAAATTAAAAAAAAAAAAA
>NW_024868745.1:0-34744 GCF_013358625.1 Macadamia integrifolia | reverse complement strand
AAAAAAAAGGAGAATCAAGTCAAGAATCAAAGATCAAAATTCCAAAGAAAAAAAATTCCAATTCCAAGGTATAGCTCAAAAATTCTTACCACAAAATACAAAACCCAAATCAAATTTCATGTGGTAGGTAAAATTTACATCACATTCATGTGAAAGGTGAAAATCAAATTCAAATGAAAAATAAAATTCATGTGAAAAGCAAAATTCAAATCAAATCCAAATCAAGAGCAAATCAAGATCCAATTCAAAAGTTCAAATTCAAGATTCCATTTCAAAGTCAAAATTCAAGATTCCAATTCAAAAGTCCAAAAGATTAAAAATCCAAAGAAGAATCAAATAATCAAAGGTAAAATATCGAGAATCAATTATTAATGTCTTTCACAGGTTTGAAAGAGTAGCGAATTTCTTTCCTATAATTGATAGTACCAAATAGCCCAGTCCGATTCAAAAGAACCCGCCTGAAAGACCAGATAGCCCAGACCGATTCAAAAGAACCAGCCTAAAAAACCAGATAGCCCATCCTAGTTCAAAAGAACCTGCCTGGAAGACCAGATAGCCCAGCCCAGTTCGAAAGAACCTGCCTAGAAGACCAAATAGCCCAGACAGATTCAAAAGAACCCCCCTGGAGACCAAATTCCTTGAACTGGCACATGTGAAGCCCAGCTAAGGAAAATCTAAAAATCAAGCACTAACGTCTTTTGCAGGATTGGAAGAGCAGCGAATTTCTTTCCTACAATCGGCAGCCCAAGTAAGTCCTAAAACTCTAAAGAAGTTGAGAAATATTATATGTTACATTATTCAACTCTATCATAAATGAGCAAGATGACGGCAGTATATGCTCCGGGTGACAAAATTTGGTCATTCTTTTCTTTTCCCTTCGGCAGTTGACACATGCCTTGGGAAAAGAGGGGCATTCTATAGACACCCAATTTTGTCACCCTCCTTTGATTATGATGAAATGTGGATCTTGGACGCGACTTCCAACTTCTGATCAACAGAGATGATGGACTAAGAAAATTCAAAAACATTCCCCTACCTGAAACCCTGAAAACCCCTACGTGGGAGAGAAGAAGGTCCAATTTTGAGTTTCTATATACGAAGGAATCTGGTCAAGATGATTGTACAGATGGATAGTGCTCGGAAATACGATTTTGATGATATATGGCACGTCAAAATTGGATTGTCAGATCTCCCACGATCGTCCTCGAAAAATTATATTTTCCTGTATGTATGTTGTGCACGATGGCAAGCTTGCTGGAAACCCAGAAACTATCCCCTACCTACCTAAATACCCTGAAAATTCATCCTTTACCTACCTAAATAACTCAAAAACATTTCTCTACCTAAAACCTAGGAAACCCCTGTGCGAGAGAGAAGATTCAATTTTGACTTTTTATCTACGAAGGGATCCAGTCAACAGATGAATAGTGCTCAAAAATACAATTCTGATGATATATGATACGTCAAAATTAGACTGTCAGATCTCCCATGATCATCACTGAAAAATCCATAATCATGCGTGCGTTGGCTAGTAGGCTAGCCCGCACGCATGCCTACCAACCCTTGGCTACGGCACATGGCTGCTATCCATGGTTGATACCAGTGGCCGTAGCACATGGTTGCTGCTAGCGGCTGCAGCACATGGTTGCTTTCCCAGCCCGCTCCCCTTTGGCCATGACCTGCACCCCCGTAGGCACTACCCCGTGCCCCCTCTGGCCATGATCTGCACCACTGAAGGCACTAGTCCACGCACCCTCTAGCCATGACCCATGCCCCCGCAAGCATCAACATGTACCCCTCTGGCCATGACCCGCACCCCCTCTGTCTATGCCCGCACCTTTGCTAGCTGCTGCCCATGGCTATGGCCTAGGCTTGCCACCCATGCCACGGTGCCATGCCACACCACCCACACCAACCATGCCACTACCCACATGCCTTATGCCGAACACCCATGACATTGCCTGCCCTCCTGTACTGACTATGCCCCATGCACTTCGGCCCAATCTTGCATGCAGCATGCAGTGGCCGAGATTGGTTTTTCGCTGGCCTGATCAATGAAGAAATTTCCTCTTCATCCACTTGGGGCCAAAATTTCACTTTTTTGGCTAAGGATTCTCTCTCCCAAAAACCCCCTTTTACCCATTGGATAAAAGCCTGCTTCACCCATTTTAGTCCAAGAACCCCTTTAACCCATTGAATAAAAGCCCGCCTCACCCATTTTAGTCCAAGAACCATCTTCTATCTGTTGGGTAAAAATTCTCCTTCCTTTCCATTGGTCGAAAAAACCTATAAATACCCCCTCCGTTGGATTTTACACACCATACAACCCCACCTCACTCTATAGTAGTGAAGCTCTGCCCTCTCTCCTCCCCTCCCCCTCCTGATTTTCTTCGGGTCTTCGGAGTGATATTCGTCAAGATCCAAAATCTTGTTCGGATCTTCGAAGTGTTCTTCGGGACTTTGAAGATCTTCAATCCAAGTTCTTAGTTTAATCCAGTTTTTATCAAAAATAGTGTGTTCTTCAACCCCCTCCTTTGAGTGTTCTTGGTTTTTACTAGAAATAGAAACCCCCCCTTGAGGATCTTTGGTTCTACGAAGAGATCTTTGTCAAGATCCAAAGTTCTGTTCGGATCTACAAAGTGTTCTTCAGGGCTTTGAGGATCTTCAATCCATTTTTAGGTCAATCCGTTTCTTTCCAAAAATAACAGTTCATAGAGGAGGCCCTGTCTGAGTGCCCCTGGAATCTTCCAAAAATAACAGTTCCTAGTGGAAGCCCTGTCCGAGTGCCCCTAGAATCTTTCCAAAAATAGCCATTCCTAATGGAAGCTTTGCTGAAGTTCCACCTCAGCCTAGCCCTCCCTTAGCCTATCCCCAGCGAAAGCTCTACCGGAGTGCCACCTCAGTCTAGCCCTCCCCTAGCCTATCCCCAGCAGAAGCTCTACCGGAGTGCCACCTCATCTTAAGCCAGGAAATAGCTTTCTCTAGCCGAAGCTCTATCCGAATCCAAATCCGAAAGTAACCATTCCTAGCCGTACCCTGTCCGAATACCATCACAGTCAGAATCTCTTAAGAAAGGAAGTTGGTGGTCAAGACCATCTTCCCCTGAGCTAGGAGAAATTCTAAAGACAATCCGAGCCGGTACTAATTAAGGGCCCACCCTTCTTGACCCGAAATAGGGGTTAAGTTCAGGTACAGTTTTTCAACCAAATTATCATCATGTAGACTTCATATAGACCTTGTCTTAATGTATATAGTAGTTTAAATTCAGTCAATGTATATATGTGTGATAACTTATCCATGCATATGGAATAGTAATAATTGTGGAAAATGTTCGTTCTTAAGCATCTAGTATGAAGAACGGCCAAATCGGGTAGATTGGGTGCCTAATACCTTCCCAATTCTACAATCTGACACTTATCCTAAATCTCTGGACCAGACCAAATTTTGAGCCCTTTTCTTAAGAATTGGATCCACCCCTGGGTCCTAGGCGCATAATCCTAGGTGACGACTCCAAACCCCATTTGTATGATCCTGATCCCCGCATTGGACCATCATCAAACCCCCGTCTCAAATGACGAATTTTACACTCTTACGAAATAGGCCACCACATATCTTCGAGCTGCGATACGGTGGTGCGAGGCCCGTAGGGTAAGCACACATGACACGAACCCTCTCCCTCACACAAAAGCGACCCAAGGAGAGGCGAGAGGAGAGAGGACGGTATCGACGCGCACAAGTCCATTTTCGGCCACTACCCTCACAGTATAGTGTTAATTTTATTTTATGAGTGACATGCCCACCTTAATGAGAGGTACACCATAGCATACATTTCATAGTGAATGTGCTTTGTTACGACCGTTTATGAGAGTGACTAAATGGTCCCTTCTTTGTCACTGTGTGAGCCACTTGGATTAAACAAAGTTGATCCTATGGATACCCTCTACCTGAGACCATGTCATGTAGAGGATGCCCAATGACGCTACTTTGATGTGCTCCTTAGGATCATTGATGATGCGGTCCAATGGGACACGATTGGAAAAGTGGTTGGAAATAGTCAGATTGACATGTGGGCTTCAGGATAACTATTCGAAATTGCACCTTTGTTTTGTGACTCATTACCCGGGCGACTTGTCGTATTTGTGTTTGACGTAGTCATGAGCACATTGCATATTTTAAGGTCAACACTGCGCATTCTAAAAGATTGAGTGCTAGATTTGGTGCAATTGGATTGTTTAGGGTACCCCAGATTATTTGTGAGTAATGTGCTATGTTGGTTAGATGGACGCTTGATATAGCACTCCTACATTCATACTATCTCATTAGGTCACATGCTCCATTTCCTATATGATGAGACACTTATGGTAGAGAGACTTCTAGAATGGATAATTGAGTATGTCCGCCTTGCGTGGGCGAGTGAGAGATGTTAATTAATATGGGTCGGACTGGGTCCAGACCCAGTTCCTTTATGGGTCGCCCACTTGGGGTAATCATATACCCACTAGAATTAAGAACCCTAGCTAGTCAATTCTCTATAAATAAGAGCGTTTTGACCACAAACCAAAATTAGGGTCTTGACTTAATCTCAAGAGCTCTCTCTCTCTCTCTCTCTCTCTCTCTCTCTCTCTCTCTCTCTCTCTCTCCCTATTATCTTCTGTCTCTCCCATTGAGAGTGTGTCTCCAAGGATCTCTCCATTGCAATCCTTGGATTTGGAGGGTGAAATATTCCCTAGCAAGATCGTCGCAACCTTTCATCAGTCGTTGTTTGTGCAGATCGACGCATGGTGCAATCCGATCCATTTCGCTACGAGGAAAGCTACATTGAGGTAATCCCCAATTCTAGATACCTCAGTTTGTCTCTTCTAAATTTATAGTAATCATGAGCAAGTCTATTCCAGAAGTTCAATTCAAGCTTTGATTTTTTTGTAATTGAAGGGGTTTGGTACCTTTGGGAACAACATGCTGTGGCCTATTTGTGAAGTGATTACAAGGATCTCCAATTCACCTTCATCATCGATGGTGTTATAGTTTTCACATAAAGGATGCTCCCCATTCTTGTATCAGTAAGGTATGCATCTACAGAAAATGAAAATCTCCACCAAAATTAGGAAAAAATTGTGATACTTTTAGGGAAGTTAGGGTGAGAGAATTTAGAAAAATTTGGGAAAGGCAAAAGCATTCGACCAAAGTCAGGAAACCCCATTTCCAAATTTCTCCTTCCCTACAAATGGCATCAAGAAATTAAGAACCCACAAAGGAGAAGAGACAATCCATACCCCACGAGAAGCCGACGGCCATCTCTATAGTGTTGCAAGTGTCTATCTATACAAGAAACCATTTTTCTAAATTTGCAAATAGAGAATGTGAATGTAAAGCAGATTTGTTTGGGAAAGAAACTAAGAAGAAATCCTTAACAATGTTTGGGTGAGTATCTGTGACAACTTTCGGTGGACGATGATGGAGCTCTCCTCTTGAACCTCACTCCCTCCCTGATACCGATGCTTCTGTTTTAGTTTTTGGGAGAGAAGAGAAGAGAAGGAGGAGGATCGTTGTGTCCATAGGTTATGGAGAGGAGCCGGGTCCATCATTGCATGGACGCCTATAATAGTGAAGATTATTTCCAACCTCTAACATATAATGGAGTAATAATGACAGTAGATTTGTGGATGAACCCATAGATAAATATGCCACACCCAATCAATTGACTTCTTGAGGGATCAAAGTTGGATCATGTATTACAGCGCTCTGGCAGCCGAGATGGCCTGGACTACACCAGATACGATCTCCAGTTCTTAAATCCATACCCTATAAAGGACTGTTAATCCTGACAACCTAATTGTCAATTTTCTACCGACCAAGTTGAATCAAATATTTATGAGACAAGTTTCTATAATATTTCTCAGTTTCAGATGGATGGCATCTTGTTGAAGACCAACTTAATCTCCAGATGACCATATGCACAGTGTAATCAATTGTGGAATAAATCAAAGCTACATATTTCTTAGAGCCAATTGATGTTCTCAGATATAGACATTATGTGCTTGTGAATTTTTCCTTATGAAAGTATTAAGACTCTTAGAAAAATGCTACAGATCCTCTGTTCGTTCAGTACCTAATAATGTATCAATTTTGGATTGGTCGTCAACATACAATCTTAAGTTGAAAGCAACATTTAACTTTTACATACACCATACAATTACCTCTGTCTTAGATACTAAGAATATGAATTTTTTAGACTAATAATTATATTATATATCATAAATGGATGAAAACAGAAATTTGATAAACCTAATTTAATGTGAATCCTTCCATTAAATTAGGTTGTGCTTTAATGTGAATCCTTTCATTGTTTATTCAAGAATTCTAAAGCTTTTAAAGAAAAGGGAAAGGGAAATTCATACATCCTTCATATGAGGTTTATGTGCTGAAATCTTCCATAAGATTATTGATCTGTTTTAGCTTCAATGGCTGAACAGTAATTTGTGAGTCAACCTAAAAAAATTAGACCACAGGTGTCAGCAATGGCTGCTTTAGAAAGTGAGCTTTCAAGTTTGCAATCACAAGGTCTGCCATGTCTTTATCAGTCTCCCAAGTATTACTCCCCACATGAGGCAACATCACCACATTCTCAAGGTTAAAGAGTTCTTTGGGCACCTCAGGCTCCTTCTCAAACACATCCAGCCCAGCCCCTCCCAATCTTCCTTCAACCAACGCAGCCACAAGCTCTGCTTCATCGATGTGCTGCCCTCGTCCAATGTTCACAATATACCCCTTCGAACCCACTGCGTCTATCACTTCCCTGTTCACAATGTGTCGCGTCTCACTCGTTAAAGCACACGCAACCACAAGTACATCGCAATTAGAAGCCATGTCTACAACGCTTGAAAAATACTTGTAATTCTTCGCATTCGAGATCGAAGATTTCTCCGATCTCGAATGATAACTAATCAAACACCCAAAGGCTTCTGCTCTTCTCGCAATCGCAGAACCAATCCTTCCCAGCCCCAAAATCCCGACTCTTTTGCCGCTAAACTTGGTTGTTAGCTCCATATCCCCTTTGGTCGCCCACGATCCACTCCTCACGTAACGATCGTGCTCGCAGATCTTTCTAAATATCGCTAACATCAAAGACATGGCCGTGTCCGCGACGCAGTCGGTGAGAACGTCAGGGGTGTTAGTAACCCTAATCCCCTTCTCTTTGCATTTCACCAGATCGATCTTGTCAAGGCCGACGCTGAAAGTAGAGACGATTTCCAAATTAGGAAACAAATCGATTGTCTCTGCGTCGGCACCAACCGCTGTGTTGCATACGATGGCTCTGATGGATTCGGCGTTTGCTTTCAGGAAATCCTCCTTGTTAGCGAATTCCCAGTATCTGAAGAGCTTGAATTGTTTGTCGATCTCTTCTTTCAGGTATGAGGAAGGCGAACAGGGACAGGTCATCATAACACAAACGTTTTCCATCCTTCGCTGATCCTTACAGATGAGGTTAGGGTTTTGTTCTTCTGCATCGTCTGGTAACTGTCACGGTAATGTTAAGATATGAACTTCGTTAGTCTCAGTTTGATTCGGAAAGAAAGTGAATTTATAGCTGTCCAGGGGTATTTATGTCAATCCCTCCCATCTAATCCCAAAAATTATGGTAACCCGTACCATGCGCCCTCTCATACGGTTCGCTCTCCCTCGACGCTCTGAAATGTGTTCCACCCTTTTTACTCGCTTCCATTGACTGAACAGGGTGATTTCATTCAGCGGGGGTGGCAAATTCCATGACCTAATTTTCATTTTTAGAACATGATTGCGAAAGAATTGGACTGGTGCTATTTTCCTCATTTTGTAAGATTGTCAATTTCAAAATGGAATTGTTTAAGCCAAATCAAACCTTATTTGGTTCAATTATGGTTTGATGGGTTTTTTTATGTATTGCCAAAAAATACGTGTTAATTGTTATCGTTCCCCTAGACTTGTCCTATGTTTACCCAAAATTTTTGGTATTCCAAACTTATTTTTTTGCTTCCCATGTGAAAACAAACTTCCATCTCTCTTTCTCCTAAGATAAATCAAAATCTCAAAATTTTGGCATTGTCACTTATCCTCTACCCTCCCCTCCTTCAGCTCCCTTCTCATAGCCCCCTCATAGCCCTTTACATCTTAATGTACCTACCTTCCACCACCCCATGGCCCCACACTCCACCTTACCCCGACTTCTCCCCTCTCCACCCAGTCCTGCCCCCACCATTTACATCTCCCCTCCAAGCCTCATCACCCTGCCTTTCCCCACCTACATCACCTCTCCCCTCCAATCACCACTCTACCTTCATCAAGCCTCTTCACCTCCAGAGCTAGAATTATGGGGATCAATGTAGCGTTCAAACTCATAAAAAATGGTGGAAGCTCTACGTTGTTGGAATCATTGCAACAACTTTCGAATAGCAAGTATATTCTGGAGGATCGATGTTTAATTTTCACATACATTAATGGAGTTAACTAGAGCACAATAATGTGTCTCTATATACTTGAGGATTGATGTTTAATTTTCATATAAATCAATGGAGTTAACTAGAACACAAAATAATGTCTCTCTATGTCGTCTCTCTGTCGGGCACCATTTTCTGATCTTGGATTCCATTGGAACAAGTGGTTCTTACAAGAAACTTGTGATTCTTGCTTATTTAGGGATCTTGATAGGGAGAAATAACCACCTATCTAGAACTCAATTTGTGACTTGGAAGTCATAAACACCCCTGTCAAGACAACCATGTCAAAACTCACCTATCCATCGCTTCTTCTCTCTCGGTCAGAGCTTCTTTATCCATAAAGGACCTCCCAACTCTTCAGTTATGGATTTCCATCGCATCGCTTCTTTCCATCCACCAATCTCTTTTTGTTGGACATGTGTTCATCAAATTCATATTTGTATGGATTGAATAAATTAATTTACATGATTTAATTATGGGCCATGGCAGTTGTATACATTGGATTTTGCCACCCTAGAAGACCCTTGAAATGATGATCAATTGAATCTGATATTTCTATCAAAGATGTTTGGGCAAAAAAATAACAATTTTTCCCTTGGGGTGATTTCTTGTCCAAACCTTATCAGAGTTGGCCAAAACTTCTAAGAAAATTCTGTTTTATCATTTCAAGCTCGCCTCTAGCCTTTGGTGCAAAGGCAACGTTGTTTGGCCATTATTTCATCAAAATATCTATTTTACGAGAAACCCCTTTTTAGAGTAGTTTTGCTCATGTTTTTGTTCAAATTTTTATCAAATACTCACATCATAGAATAGTACTCAAAAAGGATTTTCCAACGATATATGGATCCTCAACATCCAACGATCATATTTCTAGACATGGTCGTCCAAAGATCAATAAACAAAGTTATGGATTAAAATTTTTTGGGCATCCTAGGGGCTGCCATGTGGCGATGGTACGACCAACATTTGGCGGTGCCGCCTAAGGGATGTCGTTGTACCACCGAATCCCTCCCCTTGATTTTTACCTTTTTATCCCTTAAAAAAACTATAAATAGAAAGCACCCATAGTTCATTTTGTATACTTTCAAAATCCAAAGCTTAGAGAAGGAGAAATCCAAAGATAGTGAAGAGAGAGGAAAAAAAAATCCTAAAAATCCTTGTTGAATCTAGAAGATTTTATTATTTTGATATATGTTGTGGCAAGAAATTGTGTTAGGGATTCTCCACGTCCTACATAGGAAAAAACACATAAGAGAGTGAGAATCGAGAAATCCGGTGGGGGACTCTCCAATGCCTAAGTCAGACTTCTTTGCAAACAGATGATTCCTGTATGGATGGAAAAAAGATCGGTCCTATGGAAAGGGATGTACCTGGGTATTTATAGCTGAAGAAGGAGGCCATTGGGTGAGAGTCCCATTTTGGAAGCTTCCTAATGTTAGTAGGAGTCTGAATATAGTAAGAGTTGTAATAGGTAAGTGAATAGGGAGATATTTGCGAGTAAGCTTGTGGAGCCTGGGAAGTCCATGTTGCGCTATCCAATGCCTTCCTTTAGCATAGGTAGGAGGTTTTAGGAACTGTGCTGGTTAGAGCTTTTGGAACCAAGAAGGAAGTGCTACCCAAGGTTGGTCCAATGTTTCTACAGAATGACTATCACCTCACGAGCCAGGTTATGGGGATAGATATATCCTTTACTATAGTTGAGTTCAGGGCCATCACTGGGATTTCAAGTGCAGGAGAGAGTGTGTATTGTCACACCCCATTTCTAGTTAGACCCAGTTTACCATTAGGAATACCGGTGGTGTGAGTAAGACACGTACCTGTCTTACAACCTACCAGGATCTCTAATAGCAGTACCTTAACATTTTTACAATCTCACATCACAAACCAACATAAGCAGCAGAATCAGAGTATAGTAGCAGAACCATAAATAAAATGGGGAAATGTCTAATGATAAACATAAAATCATTGAACAAGTTATTCTGTTTACAATCCTTCAAGACTTACATATATCAGTTTAAAACATAATATTCACAAACCTGTATCAACATAATCAAAAATACGCCAAACACCTCACGGTGCCGTGTATGCACAAAAGTCACAAGCACAGCCCTGGCCATGCTCCTTTGCTTCCGGCATCCATCAGTCGCTCACCCCGTACTCAGGTCCAAAGAAAAAAGAATCACTAGCCATAGGCACGATCGTACCTACATCATCATCTAAAAAGTGTGTATATGTGGGGTGAGCTTTCCAACTCGCTCAGTGAGGGGTGGGGTCAAGAACAACCAAGCAAGATAATAGTAGTAATAATTTATGATGCATGATTGCAAAAATTAAATACATAGTCCATGATGCTCGTGATGCAGTTCATTTATTTATTATCCACCTAACAATACAAGCTAAGTCTGGTAAATGCTACTACGGTGCATTAGGCTATATCTTTCGTCTCAGAACCACCATCGACTACACAATGATATAAAACCTAGCCATGATTAGAAGCCTGTAGGTCCCCGTATGCGTCCATAGGTCACCCAAAAAACTCCTGATAATCCCCTCCTGGAAGTCACAGCATCGGTACATCATCGACCACACCAGATAGGTTCCCGCCTCCAGCTACAATCACATCATACTGCAGGTATGGCATTCCAAAAAAGGTACATCGAACATATCACAATGGGTTATCCAACACCTCAACCCCTATTGGCAAGGGTTCGTAGCATAGGGAGTGATATCTAACCATATATACGCTACATGCCTTCATAGTGATACAGTTAGTATGAATTACACGATACCGGCAAGACCTCGGCTACAAAGTGTAATCCATCTACAAATACAGTCCCGGGTTCATGATACCAGCGAGACCTTGGCCACAAATTGAAATCCGAGACCGTTTACCTAATCTAGCATACATATCACAGTTACGAATGGACTACGCGACATCGGTACCAATCATCAGCCACGAAGCGCATCCATTTTCATATGCAGTCCCAGTGTACACGATACCAGCGAGACCTTGGCCAAAAAGTGGAACCAGCGACTACAACTAATCCTAATGCACATAATCAATGCATAAATGCAACATACATACAGTAATCATGGCACCAGTACCACCTTGGCCACGCCGGATTCCGTTTCATACACACAACCAAACAATGGTGATCACGGTACCGATACATCCTCGGCCACATTAGATCCCATCATACATCTCTATACAATTCATATTATGATCGTTAAATGATAATGTAATGTATCATCATCATATTTGACCAATTACAATTAAACATATAATTTTAAGCATGTGATTGTCAATCTGTGACAAGGGATAGCATTCTTTCGGGCAAGCCTTATTTAGATCGTTTTAGTTAATGCATATCCCCCATTTCTCATTTGGTTTTGATACCATAACCACATTGGCCAACCAGGTGGAGAATTTGATATCCTGTATAAACCCTGACTGTTTCAGTTTTCCACTTCACTATTAATGATTTCCTACCACTCCGGGGCAAAGTTCCTCGCTTCTGTTGGACTAATTTCATAGTTGGTTTCACAATAAGGTTGTGCTCAACTAGATTCCATGTTATACCCAACATATCTGAGGTCAATTAGCCGAAGATGTTGACGTTTACCCTAAGAAAGCTTAGGATTTCATTACTCTATTCTGTGTTTATTAGAGCTTCGATCTGAATAGTTCGGCTTGGGTTCTCTTCATCTAGCGCCACCTCCACCACATCCTCTACTTGTTCCCCTCTCTGAAGTTGTGATTCATCTCGGGCATCAGCCACTTCTATGTTGCAAGCTATACCAAGAAAAGGGCTTTTAGTTATCTTCATAAATTGCATAACATTTTTTAGACTCCTTTTGATTGAACTGGCACTCGCCAATTCCGTTCCCGGTGGGGAATTTCACCTTCAAGTGTTTGGTAGAGGCTATTGCTCCTACAATGATGAATGAAGGTCTGCCTAAGATTTTTATAAGCTGAAGTGACCTTTATGAACATGAAGGTAACCCAAACCATGGCAGATTTGGGGCTCTCTCCGATCATTATTGAAAATTCTATGGCTTCCTCTATATCCTACGAAGATTTCGAGAATCTATATAATGTCTCACTTGTTGCTTTTAGCTTGCCATCCCCAAATCTAAGCTTTTGGTAAGCTCCATAGGACATTAGGTCGACCAAGACTACAATGTGCACCAATACCCTATAGAATGGGTAGTTAGCAACCAAGAGCATAATGATTATGGCATCACCGTATGGCTAGTTCAATCACTCCAAATCTCCATCTGAGAACAAAACCACTGGTCTGGCTTGAGCCATCTTGAGAGGTTATTCAAGTGCACAGATGAACCGTGCATATGCCTTGGCTTTCCTAATAGACTTCAGTCCTAGTCTACCAAGGAAGGTCAGTATTGGTAGGCCTGTTAGTCAGTTGGAGTATTCATTCACTCACCTCACACTTCGGGATCCTTTCTTCCTATCTTCCCATCTCGGTTCATCTCACTTAGTACTCGACTCGGCCTCGTCTCGATTGACTGTCGATCTTCATATCGGCCCTCTTTATGGTACTTGGTGAGGTATCATACTTTGATTATCTCTTCAATCTCCCTTTTCAGTTGTCGACACTCGTCGATTTTGTGACTGATGTTTTTGTGGAATCTGTAGTACTTCTTTGGATTAATTGTAGGAATATTCTTTATTATTGTCCCATATACCAATTAGATGTCTAATGATAAAATATTATCCATAACCGATTTATTCTATTACAATCATCCATGACATATAACTAATAAGTTCAAAAATGTACCATCCAAAAGCTCGTACCAAAATAATCAAAAATACGCCGAACACCTCATGGTACCGTGTATACACAATAATCTCAAGCACGGTCTTGGTTATACTCCTCCGCTTCTGGCATCCACTAGTCGCTCACTCTATACTTGGGTCTGGAGGAAAAAGAGTCACTAACCATGGGTACGATTGTACCTGCATCATCATCTAAAAAGGGGTGTACATATGGGGTAAGCTTTCCAACTCGCTCAGTGAGAGGTGGGGTTCAAGCACATCCAAGCAAAATTATCGCAGTAATAATTTATGTTGCATGATAACACAAATTAAATGCTTAGTCAATGATGTTCGTGATGCAATTCATTTATTTTATTATCCACCTAACAATACAACTAAGTCTGGTAAATGCTACTATGGCACATTAGGTTGTATCCCTTGTCTCGGAACCGCCATCGATTACACAGGGATACAAACCTTAGCCATAAATAGAAGCTTGATAATCCTCGAATACATCCATAAATCACCGAGCAAACCCCTGATAACTCTCTCCTAGCTATCATGGCACTGGTACCAATCATTGGCCACGCCTGACAAGTTCCCACCTCCGACAACAATCACATTATACCATAAGTGTGGCATTCCGAAAAGGCACATCGAACATATCACAATGGGTTATCCAAAACCTTAACCCCTGTTGTCAAGGGTTCGTAGCATAGGGAGTGATACCTAACCACATATATGCTATATGCTTTCATAATGATACAGTCACTATGAATTACATGATACCGGTAACACATCGGCCACAAAGTGTGATCCATCTCCAAGTACAGTCACGGGTACACGATACCGGTAACACATTGACCACAAAGTGTAACCCGTGATCGTTTGCCTAATTTATCATGCATATGATAGTTGAGTATGAACTATGCAACACTGGTACCTACCAATCATCGGCCACGAAGTGTATCAATTTCCAAATTAAGTCCTAGCCGAAACACACGATACAGGTAACACATCGGCCACAAGGTGTAATCCGCCACTATAACTAACTCTAATGCACATAATCAATGCATGAATGCAACAAGCATACAGTAATCACAGCACCGGTACCACCTCAACCATGCCAGATTCCGTCTCATACATACAACAAACACATGACGATCACAGTATCGGTACCACCTCGGCCACACCAGATCTCGCCATACATCTCCACAACATTTCATATAAATTTAGTAAAATTGTAACATGTGATATCATATCATCATCATTTGAGAAATTAATAATCATGTATAATCCTACACATGTAAGCAGTTCTATAATAATAAAAAAATCCCAAAAATAAAGCAACCATCCCTCACCTTATTTATGTTCGTGTGTGTTAGGGTTCAAGTATAGCCACCGGTCAATCAACTCAATTCCGACGCCAGGGCACGTGTGCGTCATTGTCCTGGATAAAAAGGCAATCATACATCAATATGTGTTGGAACATCGAAAGGGGCCCACATGGGTCACCCCCAAAGGGTACAGATAAGATCCATTAATGACAGTAATGTCATCGGAAACACCCATCGGAAATAGACACTTCCCAACGAAAAATATCAGTGTTATTTCTGGTGGTGGTGGCAAAGAGCTCCTAAGGCTCAGGGGCTCACCAGAAATATCCCATCGGAAGTAGGCCCAGTGTTTCCAGTGGCTTGCTCCCGGTGGTAGTACAGCACTACCCGGTGAATTGGGGCTTTCCGACTCGGGCCCAATCATCAGGATTTGCTCCATGGAGTTTGTAGGGGATGTTCCTAGCATCATTCTAAGCTAACAAAATCGCAATTTCACCAAGGCGTTTGGAATATAAATCAATCGAATGATCGAAACCCTAGTTGGTCATTTGGCCAATCTTGTTGTCAGAGCTCACCGTCTGTTTGAGCTTGGCAATGGCACCGGGGACATGAAATACACCTTCCCAGAGCTCAACATGGTTTGTGGCCCTAGGAAAATCCTATATCTAGCTTAACCTAGGTCAAAATAAAGAGAGAGAGTAGTAGAAGTGATTGCACTTGCCTCCGGCAGCGATTCCGACAACTGGGCCGTAGCCGGCACTAAGGTAAGTCCTTTCCTCCTCTTCTTCCTCTTCTTCTTCTTCTTCCTCTCCTCTTTCTCTCCTCTCCTATGTTGAGCACGAGTGAGAAATGAGGAAATGAATCTTCATTTCTAACTTATAAGTTAAGTTGGGCCTTAGGGTCTGTTGGGTTGAACCCTCTTTGGTCCGATCGGGTTAATCTGCTTTTTGGAGCACGAGGACCCATCTACTTAGATCCATAAATTGCTCATATCATGAGAAAGGTGTGGAGGATGATTTGGGATCATCCGGGGCTATCTACGATGTGAGTGGTAGGACCCATGGGGATCGGAACCTTGACAGTAGCCTGTTTGGTCATTGAAAATAGTCACCAGATTCAGGTCTAGGCTGTTTCCGGTGGCTTATTTTCGGTGGTCAAGACAACAAACTTTCTTGACTGCTTGCTATCCACTAACTGACCTAGCACGGGTTGTTGCCCTCGGTCATGCTCATGGTCTTTTGGCAATGTTGGTACGTGCCAAGATTCATGTGTGGGGAGTCGGGTCACTTACTGTCTGGGATCGAAAGGTACGAATCCTCTCCAGTTGGCCTGGCATGCAGTGCACGAACATGTGGGCTCATCTCTTCCCCTTTCGCAATGGGCGGCCACAAGCCAAAACCCAGCTGTACTTCCAATCTCTGGTCTGAGACCTATCACAACAGTTCAAATTAGACCGAGTCAGGGCATAGGTGTAACACGATGTTGCGGCAATAGTTCCGGTGGAAACCACAGTCGTTTACCACTGAACCTTCAGACCTTTCGACCCTTTCTTCACATCCTCATCGTCTAATTCCCTGGCTATCTCAGTGTCATTGGGGTTTAGTTCCCCCAATCCACCTATTCAAGTTGAGCCTTGCGTTTTAGTAGAACAAAATAAAGGGGTTTTAGATCGAGAATGAGATTTGGGGCAACACAAAGAGAGAAGAGCTAGGGTATTTGATTAAGAGCCAGTAGAGATAAAGATTTAGGGTAAAAATATCTAGTTTCTTGCGGATATAGGGAGATTGAGATGAGATGAGATGAGAAGAGAGAGAGAGAGAAAGGGTAGTCGATGGTTTCTTACGGATATGGAAAGAAAATCGTGGGAAATTGAAAAACCTCCAAATAGTCAATAGTGCGGGTAGCCAAAATGCCATATTTAGCTATGGATAGAAGGAGGTGTTGCCCAAACGCCCTATTCAGTGACTGTAAATGATAAAAGTCGTCTAATTAGAATTTCAGCGATGGTACATAAACTAACCGTCACACATAAAAAATATTTAGCTATGGATAAACGGAGTGTCATACAAAACCTCTATTTAGCGACGGTAAAGGATAAACCATCACCCATAAAAGATTTATCGCGACGATAAATAAATAAACCATCCCCCATAAACCATATTTAGATACAGATATAAAGAAGGTGTCGTCCAAACGCTCTATTCCGCGACGGTAAAAGATAAACCGCCGTCCATAATAGATTTACTGCGATGGTAAATTTAATTGTCGTTCTTTTTCCATTTTCTGCGACGGTTAAAAAAAAAATCATCCAAATACAATTTCCGCGAAAGAAATACTCTAATTGTCATTGATTATCAGAATAGGTGACATACATTAAGCTACCGTCGATCATTATTATAAGAGGCAACATTATGTATTTTACCATTGCCATATATAATCTAAGGCAATAGTAAAATGATTTCCGTCGCCTAAAATAGCATTTCTTGTAGTGTTAGCTTTTGACCTGTTAGTGTATGTAAGAAATATATTGAGACACATAGAATCCTGCATAACTTTTAAGAGAAATAATTTTAGTTGCTTGATAGAGCTAGAGCTTAGTTGCATTGATTATTTATCTTCCTTTAGGAAAAATATTGAAAGATGAGTCATTTTTTGTTTAGAATTTAGTTTGAACAACCTAATTTTCAAGTTAAAAATCTATATTCTTAGAGAAAAAAAAAAAAAAACTTGGTTCTTATTTTGCAATGGAAGAAAGGAATTGCCTAGGAATTCCTATGCTTATAGCTGAGGAGGTCTCCTTATTGTTACAAATCAGTTTGACCATCGGGAGAGAGTGATTGTAGATCTATCTTCACAATGGGATATCACCAACCGAGGGCGCAAGGGAATTACCAAGGAATTCCATAGGGGAAGGGCCTATGCTTATAGCTGAGGTCTCTCAATTGTTATAGATCAGTTTGACCAACTAGGAGAGAGTGGTTGTAGATCAACTAGCTCAATCATTACTTGGTTGCATAGGCATGTTAGTCATATCCTCCCAGCGTCATTTTGATGCAAAAAATACAATTAATGACTCATAATTATGTGGTTAATCTAATCCATAAGAGGTTTGATCATGTTTAACCATTTTTAAACCAACCAAAAACCTCCCTTGGAGTCCAAGTCATCATTTTTTTATGCAAAGACGCTTTCAGTGAGTTCAATTTGAGATCAATTGAATCATAAGAAGTCCCAAATGACCAGAAGATGTGAAAATCACGTCCCTAGGTCGATGACAAGAGAGTTTTCTTTCTTTTTTCTTTTCTTTCCTTCTCTTGTGTTTTTTTAGGCCTTGAATCCTAATATGATAGGATAGGTCTAAGCAGCTAGCTAGCTTACTAAGGCCCTCTTTGGTATCATTTTTCTTTTTAATTTTTGTTCACAAAAATGGTTTTGACTGCGTTTGGTATCATTTATGGAGCTTGTTTTTATTTAAAAAAAAATGATAAAACATAAAAATAAAAAAGAGATCAAGAGTCATTTATGTGTTTTGGCCAAAATTGATTTTCAACTATTTTTGCGTTGAACTTTAATGAGTAGGTGCCTAAAATCCCAATATGAAGAGGTAAAGTAGTTATTTACTTTGTAATTAGAAATCCAAACCGCTTATCCTCTCTTGTTCAATCCAAAGTAGAGAAAGAGAGTTATAAAGCAAATTTGTGAAGGGAATCTCTTCATTCATTTATTCTAAAAATCATTTTGCAGATAGAGATACCAAACTATTTCTCATAAGAAACAATTTTTCTCAAGTAGTTACAAAACCATTTTTATGTTTTGACAAAAAATAGTTTTCAGTAATGATTTTTGTTAATTAGGTAAAAATCAAAAAGAAAAATGATACCAAAGAGGGCCTAAGACTCCCCCGAAGCTTCAAAGACAACTGATATTCTTGCACCAACGTCAAAACATTGAGTCGAGAGAAACCTTTTCTTATTGCATTGGAACTTTATTCAACAAGCCTAGCTGATGAGGTGTGCTATGGCAAAAAAATGCAGCCAAGCGGCAAGCAGAACGTGCAGCCCATCATTCGGGATAAGTAGCTCGACAACCAGGCCACTTGATCTAAGTCACTCAGCCTAGGAGTCCCATGTGTTTCCTCACCAAGATAGGACCATCCAGGTTCAACACGTGATTTATGAACAAGGAGAGGATATATCCCATTCCGAAAAGGATTCTCGAAGGGATATTGAATCTTCCCTAGAAAGAAGGATATCTTGCCCAATCTCCCAAGATAGGGTTAAGACGTGAAGCTCCCATAACTAGGGCATTTTCCATATTCATCTAACTCAAGCATCGGAGAGTCCCTGCCGGATCAGCCCAGTGTTTACTCTCTTATGTTTGTTCCTCTGTGCAGGACGTGAAAGAAGCCAAGCCAAGGATGATTTCTTGCAGCAACAGAATGGATGTAGAGGCCACCCAAAGACAACTTCTATAGCTTAACCAGCATCTCCTTGTCTGTCTGAGCCATTGCCGTGGTTGAGTTGAACTCATGACCTTTTACTTTTGAGGTGTTGATGTTTGCCACCAGAGCAACCCCCTTGGGGTGCCAAGTGAGTTTTAATTAACTCGAAAAGGGAATATCTTTTGACGGATGAGTAGGCATCAACAAATTTGTGTTCATCGTTGATCTTGATTGGGCTAGTTTACCCAAATTCGATCTAGGTCATTTCAGGTCCATTTTTTCATGGATTTTATCTCTATCTCATCTCTTCTCCTTCTGATGTTCATTAGAAGGCTTGTTCCGATTATTGTCCAATTATATGAAAATTTAAACCATTTTAGTCAAAATAGATTGAAAAATGTCCCACGAGACTAAAAACAAAATCTTTTTGAAAATAATGATCAAATAAAGTCATTTTTTCAAACCATTTTAGAATACAATGATTTTAATGATAAAAATCACCTAATCACCCTCCTTTAACCTGATCAACCTTCCCTAGGAGAATTTTGGTAATTTTCTAATACTACCTCTCTCGGCTATCTAGGGAAGGTTCAAAATATTAGTTGGGAGTTACACAGACCCTCCAAAGCTATAAGATAAACTTCAGTCATCTAATCCTCATTTTCGCCCATGCCTCCAGGGTGAAAAATGAGGTGTCTACACCGTCATCCAGTCTCAGCCCCCTTCGTGGTCAATGGCATAGGACAAGCCAATCACCTCTCTCTCTCTCTCTCTCTCTGGACTGATTCTTTGGACGTCAGTGATGATTAATTTAAAGGCTAATACTTGTTATATCAGCCCATTAGGAATTATCCTTCACATGAGAAGGCCAGTCTTCAAAGAAGATTCCATAAACATCCCAACTGGGCTTTTATCAATAAATCTGCAAACTGATTACAATTGCTCTTCCAACTACATTCTATTTCAATAACGTGTACAATATAAAACATGTGACATGAAGAGATATCTCACCAGTTGACAACAGAAGACAGAAGGAGAATATCATCACAACGTTTCACACCTTCACTTTAATGGACTGAAGCACATACAGACTGCTGAGTGTACAACCCATTTACCCCATTTGTGAATTGACGCCGGTTTCTTCTCCTCTTTGTGACAACTGTGAATCCTTCCTTGTCCCCATTCTTGTTCTTATCTCCATCTACCATCTTCAATTGTTCATGATCCTTGCAATGAGATACTGATTCTAATTTAACTTCGTCCCCATAAAGAATCTTGATAATTGCACCATCACTTTCACTTTGATGTGAAGAATTCTGTTGATCTTCATTTTTCTTTTCACCAGTCTCAGTTTTGTTTGTGGGCTCCAAATCATGCTGGACTGACTTGACAATGAAACTAAGCAGTATCTGTCGTGCAAGCTCTGATTTTTGGGAGTTAGATGTCTGGGTTTCATCACTATCATCTTTGATTTCAGTTCTCAGTGCAGGATCATGTTTTTGATCCTCCAATGCCAAGTTCTTACTCTTATCAATTAATGACCCAATTACCTGGGCGCAGTCATTCGAGAGTTCGAGTTTACCATTTCCAGGAATAGGTTGCCAAGTTTTATTTGGGACAAATTCAGGTGCAAGTGGATTCATGATCCTTGGAGGCCTGATGGAACTTCTATCGGCAGCAGGAATCTGGTATTTGTGAAAACCCTGTTTCATGCGAAAAAAGTGACCGCTCCTGTGATACAGAGATGATCTAGGCCCACAAGGGATTCTAGCTGCAACAGATGGAGGATGAGAAATTTCCATAGGTTGGGACGGAAGAATTCTTTGGTTGGCTGTAAACTCATTGATATCTGCTATGCCAATTGATTTGAGAGGATTCATCAAAGTGAACGATCCAGGATTAAATGGTTGAGCAGCAGCAGAAAGTTTACTCCCATTTTCTATGACCTTTTCATGATTACACAAGCTTGAAGTCTCCTCATCAGAAAGAACATGATTAGACAAGCACGAAGTCTCCTCGTCAGTGGTGGTGTTTTCAATATGAGCTTCATCATTGTTACAATCTTCATGTTCTTTCTCTTCGGCATTTGGTACTTCTACAATTATCTTGCTGACTTCTTCCTCATTGGATTCCTCCACTGGAATATCACAACTCTGACTATCAGCTTTTCCCCTTTTCATTTCTTCAGATTTCTCCAATGCTGGCTTTAAAACTGTACCAGGAGGTGCTGCAGCCACTTCTTTGTATGATAGAGATTTTGAAGCCATAGTAGTGAGAGTAGATGGGGCTGAGGGAAGTCTCAAAGCTGCATTCTGTGCTTGCAATTTGATTTGATCCACTTCAAGACTCAAGCTTGGAGCTATTGGCTGCTTTAAAGCAGCAGAGACTTCATTAGAAGCAGTTTTTGAGATTGTTTTCCAGGGTGGTGATTTTGTTTTTCTGTTGAATCTGGTCTCTCTATAGTAAGAGGATTCAGATTTGTTCATGTTTAACTCCGCAGGAGCTTTGTGTCTTGGTTGAAATTTGCGGCCACCAATATTTACAGTCCGCCTGGCCTCTTGCCACCCTTCATCAGAGATTTCTTCTGGCATTAATTCATTTACAGGCTCATGCCCAACACTATTTCCATTTTCCTTAAGTTCTTCCAGATGTCTTACAACCGACTTTTCTTCCTTTCTGTTTTCTTCTTCCAAAGCAGAGTGCATTGAGCTTTCATCAAACCGGATATTATCAGTGATTGCATCATGTTGTACTTGGTGGCTTCTACCATTACTCTGTAGCACCTAACGTATAGTAGAGAAAATGGTTAGGGTGCAGAAAAATTGTAAAGTATATAATCTTAGCCGGAAAAAAAAAGTACACATTGTTAGCATGCAAAATAAATTTTCATTCTTCATGTATAGGGTTTTCAAAATATGTTCCACATTTTGATGGATGCTTTGATGGAATATGTTGCAAATTCAAAGTCGTTTCTATAAATGAACTAAGTATATTAAAAATTCCATGAGTTGACACCAGTTTCAAGAGGTGAAACAGGCAGGTCAATACCGATTCTTGGAGATACTAAAAGTGAAGAAACTTTGATCAATTCCCTAGAAGGAAATGCTACCAATTAGTGACTTCCAACCCCCCCCCCTTTCAGAGATCAAATCAAGGGAATAAATAGTACTTACATTTAGTACTATATATAATGATCCTAGAACCTTACCATTTCTGCTATTTTAGTGAACTCATACCGTAGCCATTCTTAACTGTTGATTTCTTTATGTGTTTAACATATGACATGTTTTCAGTGACTCGTTTCAAGTTAATTTTCCAAACTAAATCTGATCAGGTTTTACGTTATCATGAGCTTTGAGATTATTATAAATAAAACCCACAAAAAAATGTTTTGACTCTGGAAGAGGTGAGACCTCAGGCCAAGTTACTATTCAGAATGCAACTAGGTTGAGATTGCCAAATATTATACTGTGAGGGTGAAGTGTTTGATGTTGGCTTATTGCCTTGCTTTAAGTCATGGAGCCAGCCACTGAGACATAATTAGTTACTTTATCTTTGTCTTTAATTGTAATTAGACTCTTAGGCTGTGTTTAGTAACTATCTGAACTCGTTTCGTGTCAAAGCCATAATTTTATAAAACCTTTTTTTTTTTGCCTCTAAATAGTGTTTGGCAAACCTGTTTCAACATAATTTCAGAACAGATGCCTTTCAGCTGAGGCATTTGGTGAAACATCAGATTTGGGCGGTTCACCATGAAGCTCAAGCTTGTTGGAGGTGACTCTGCAGGTGTTGTGAAAGCCTATTATTATGTAAGTAGAAGCTCCATTGGATTTCTACTTTTCTGGTATTAATTATTGATGAATCAAGAGGTGATAGAAAATGGAATTGCAGATGTGTTTGGATTTGGGAGAAGGGATGAGCTAGATTTTGAGTTCTTGGGGAATAGAACACGGGAACCCTACTTGACTCAGATATGTGTACAAAAATGGAGTTAGAAACCATGAAATGAGGCATGTGCTCTGGTTCGATCCCACCAAAGACTTCCATTCCTATTCATTCTGTGAAACTCTCACCAGATTGTGTAAGTTTCTACTGTCTATCCCTAAAACCAGGCCCAGAAGAGTGCATTATTCATCAAGACACCACACGTCATACATATATATGAAAGGTCAGAGTGGTTGAAATTAAAAAAACAGTAAGAAAAATGAAAGTAAGTAAGACACCACGTCCAAATGAGTTCCCAATAGAAGTGTGGAAGAGATTAGGAATATGTGAGTATCTTAGTTAACCAATCTATTTAACAAGATTATGAGCATAAGGAAAATGTAAGATGAATGGAAGAGAAGCATTGTAGCCTTAATCTACAAAATAAGTTGATATTCAAAGCTTCAATAATTATAAAAGCATAAAACTAATGAGTTACACTGTGAAATTATAGGAGAAGGTTATTGAACCCTACCTAAAAAGAGGAACTACTATCTCAGAGAACTAATTTGGTTTTATGCCAAATAGATACACGACAAAAGCTATTTACCTACTCAGGATGCTCATGGAAAAATCTAGAGTTTTTTGAGAAGGTCTTCATATGGTCTTTATTGACCTAGAAAAAGTCTATGGCAAAGTCCCTATAGAGTTAATCTAGTAGGTATTAGAGAAGAGAAGGGTGTCAAGTAAATATGTGAATATAATTAAAGATATGTATGAGGGCATGGTGACTAGTGAGAGAACTGTAGGAGGTAAAGGTAGTGAATTCCCAATTATAATTATGCCAAGATTAGCTTTAACCCTTTACTTGTTTGGGCTTGTTATGGAAGATTTAACTAGGAACATTCAAGATGAGGTTCTGTGGTGTATGCTTTTTGCTGATGATATTGTTTTGGTGGATGAGACAATAGAAGGGTTTAACGCTAAGATGGAGTTATGGAGATCAACCTTGGAATCAAAAGGTTTTAAGATAAGTAGAACAAAGACAGTATATGATGTATAACTTTAGTCACACTAAGACGGGTAACAAAATGGTGAACTTAATGAGAGAGAGATCGCAAAGTGATAATTTTAGATATTTAGGGTCAGCCATAAACTAGGAAATTGATATAGAGGATAATGTTCACCAAAGAATTGAAGTAGGATGGATGAAGTGGAGAGGTACACCCAAAGTGTTGTTGTGGCCGATGTATTCTTGTAAAGCTTAAAGGAAAACTCTATAAGACATTCGTAAGACCGGCTATGATTTATTATATGGAGAGATGCTAGACAGTCAAGAAGTGTAATATAGCTAAGCTGACTGCAGCAGAAATGAGGATGTTGAGATGGATGTGTGGAAAAACTAGGAGAGATAAAGTAAAGAATGAGTGCATTTGAGCTGATTTTGGAGTTGCCCTAATTCAGGATAAGCTCTAGGAAAGTCATTTGAGGTGATATGGCCATGTTCAACAGAGGCCTTGTGATGCACCAATAAGGAGGAATGATCAGATTCAGATAGAACGAGATAAAAGAGCTAGGGGCAAGCCTAAAATTACCATAGGAGAAGTAAAGAGGAAAGACATAAAAAGTTGAGGTCTTGACTCTAGTATGACCTCAAATAGAGCTGTCTATAGGGCAAAGATCCATATAGCCAACCCCATTTAGGTGGGTTGTTTCTGAGGTGTTGATGTGTTCCTTTCAATTATTTTTCATTATTATTTTCTCGGATCCATGTAGCCGAACTCATTTAGTTGGGAAATGGTTGAGTTGTTGTTGGTATCAGAGCTATGAAGAAGAAGAAAAAATAATAAATTTCCATCAAATGATGTTTCTCCTCTCTTCCACTGCTGCCCTTTATTTATGATGAAACCTCTTGTTAATGGAGAATAAAAGCAAGGGTTTCTGTTTGTGCCATACTACTGTTCTCTCCGCCTTTATTTCTTCTATTTTTTATTTTCTAAAGATTAATGGTTGCTGCTCTGGAGATCCTATTCAGATCATATGATTGGAGTTAGCATTCCTACAATTGGGGTTACAATACCTTCTATATATATTTCCTTAGCTGCATTTGTCTGGAGTTCTTCATCCAGTTTCATGTTGTGAGAATTGAGTCATCCTCATAAAACAACCCAAAGTCAAGCCTCTTGACTGCTGGTTTCTGGTCCACGAAAGGAAGAAAAAGTATTCTTAACTATTAAGTTCTTACTTACTCCCCTCTTTGATACTTCCAATCCTACCCTTAGACTTTGTGCTAAATTCATTCCTTACCCATATTTTACTTTTGATTCCAGAATTACCTTCCTCACTCTGTTCCCACTTTTTTTTTTCTGGTACATTCTATTCCTACTTACATATGCCTATTTTGTTCCTTGAAGTTCATTAAATTACAGATCTACCAACTTCCCCCTTGAAAATTATGGTTTATTAAATATTTGCCACTTTATAATTTAGGTATTTGGTATCCAGGTGGGTCTATAGCAACCCAAATAGGGTTCTGCCACTCCTCTGGTTCTTTTGATATATTTACAGTTTTTCCACTACATTACTTCCCTTGGTTGGTAACTATTTATGTGCCAGTGCTTTATATGAATATCTAGCGGTTGTATTAACACCAATCTTTTGCAGTAATACTTTGTTTGCCTGGACACTAAATTTTCTCAGAAGATCTGCCAGATCAGAATTGTTTTTCTTGGGTTTCTTGGTAACCTATTGATTTGGTGCATGTGCCATGTATCACAATCCAACCGTTGGATCGAGTTGCAATTTTAGCACATATGCTGCAGTTTTAAAATAACGTTCATCAAGAGTTTCATGCTATGTTGAGTTCCTGTTTTTAGAGATATGCAATTTACCAAAATCTGGGCTTCGTATTCTGTTCTGGCTGCGATATGATGATTGGACTGCACAAGTACTGTTTGGTATTTTCCCCTGCATTATTTGTCCACGTCTAGTGCTACACGTGAGGGGACGTTGGAGATTATTATTATCTATAGATTATTGTCTACTCATGTCATTAGCATAGCATCATCAACTTATTTGTAGATTACTATCATTTGTTCGTGTCATATACTCGTGTCATCAGCAATAATTTTATCTAATAGAGATGGTTACTTGTTTGCAGCAACAAGATTGTTACCTGTGGTTCCCTGCAACCTTATGCCATTACTTGTGTTCCCAGCAACCTTAAGTTTTTACTTGTGGTTCACAACTACCTTATGCTCTTTTATTAGTGGTTCACAGCAACTTATGCTGTACTTTTTTATATCTTCTTTGTGATGATTATGACTAACTACTTGTCTTCCTTGAGAAGGGCTATTACCACTTACTACTAGCCTTCCGGATTTATTCAACATGAAGATTTTTTTCTCTATTTTTGTTGCTGATGATTGGTGTGATTGTGTAGGTATTCGACACGAGATTCGGAAGTTGTTTGACCCAAATTTCTCTCGGAACTGAGTGCTAAGTTTTTTTTTTTTTCCCCAAGGCCAGAAAAAGTACTAGGTTTCTGCCCAAATGTCTTCGGAGATTTTGAACCTTGCTGCTGTGCTTATGGTTGTATTATGACTGCAAGGTGGTGTTGCTGGCTATGTCTATATTTGTTGTTCCAATCTGGAGCCTAAGATATGTATGCTCCAACTTGTGGGAGAATGTTAAAAATTGTACTATGAGGCAGCTCTGTTTGATGTTGGGATATTGTCCTTGTTCGAGTCATTCAGTCATAGTTAGTTACTTTAAGTTGTCTTCGTCTTTATTTGTAATTAGACTCTTAGAAGGTTTCCTGTTCAAGGTAGGTTTCTGAAATATAATATATATTATGGGACTAGACCACGATGATCCAAATCAGACTTGCACAAGGGGCTGTTAGCCCCATCAAACCAAGCCCAGCCTTTGTTCAGCCAGGTAATCCAACCCCAATCAAACCAAGCCCAGATTTGGGTACAGATTTGGTTTCCTTTTTAGGTCCTTCTGGCCAGCTCAGCAGCAGCCTTTCTGCCTCGATTTCAGTTCCTGTGCAGCACAGCTGAAGCCCCTAGAAGCTTCCTTTGGTATAACCATGGAACCAGTTGTCCAGCATCCCAATTACTGATTTAGTTTCCATTCTTGGAACTTGAGTACAGCAAGCAACTTGCTCCCTGGAGGGCATCTTTACTCAGCACAAAAGAATCTCCTAATGTTCTTTACAGCTGTTCCTTATTTAGCTCCAAGAGAAGGCTTCAACAGCTCCATCGACCCAATCTCTATGAAGCCCCAAAACAGAAAACACTGTTCACGTGAACAGTAACTACTACAAATTTGGTTACTAAAAGATCTTCCAAGATTCATACAGCTGTCCTTTAATTGGTGGAATACGGCAACTAACTTCTACTATAAGAATAGTTTCTATATTTGTTAGTTCCTAGTTTCCTATTTTGTTAGTCAATTTGATGTAGCAGTGCTACGATGGATCGACCCAAACCCGCTCCAGAACCCAGACCAAGAACCAGATCCAATTTGGGATCAAAGTTACATATTTGGGTTCAAGGTTATTGGAATATTTCTAGGATTTTATTTTATATGTAATCTTTTATTTTAGATAGTTATTTCCTTTGTAATCTTTTATTTTAAGTAGTTTCACGAGTTTCCAATTAATTTGAGTCCGTTTCTAATTTTTTTAGTCTAGATTTTAGGAGATTTTATCTTTCTTTTAGTCTTTGACTTTAATTATGAAGCTCTAATTTTGGTTTATTATAAATTTAGACATGTAACCAAATTATGGAGAATTAATGAAGAATGAATTGATTTGGAAAACCCCCTGAGTGGCTGTCTTCCTCCCCCCCCCCTTCCCTTTTTTCCTTCTTCTTTGAGGTCTCTTCCTTCCCCTCTCTCTCCCTTAATTCCTCCTTATCCAGTGAGACACCCCCCATCCCCCTTTCTTCTTCTTCCCTGCGATTCTTCTTCTCCTCTTTCTTCTTTTCTGGTTTATATCTTCCCATTCTCTGTTTTTAGACGGTAATATCAGTCTCAAGAGGAAAGCCTGTTGAACCCTTGATTGTTGCTGATTGGTTCCGAGCTTTGAATCAAAGTTAGCCCTTCCATAGGTGACCAAACCCTTAAGATTTTCTTACCTAGATCCAATCCTACTGTAAGGAACAAAACCCTGCAACTCATGCTACCTGAAACTACCGCCCAGATCTGATTTCAGTGGACTATATCTCCCTCAGGTGCTGAACACTGGAACCATTAGAGCATGCATACGATAGGGTTTTAGAGCACCTTCCATCGCCTGGAACTTCAAGAGGAACAGATTAATGGTGAGAAAGAAACTGTGCCTGAACCCCAAATGTGTTCTCTGCGTTTTTGCTTGACACTAGGTTGAAGAAAACCTCACGGTTTTTGCTTTTGGGTCCTCTTTAATTGTTTTTGCAGACTTATCCTTCCCTTTACCTTATATGCTCCTCTGTCCTTTATCTTAAGTTCCATTCCCATATTACCCCCCTCACCACACGATGCCATCTTTCTTTCATTCTTTTAGTTCCCATAGTAATGACCCTCTCTTTCTCTTCTTTATTACAACCTGCCATTGAGTCTTGCCCCTTCCAAGTTCACCCCTAACCAATAAATAGTGAACCCCTTTTCAAATCCTATTGCTTCTTTATTTTCCATTAGCTCCTTGAGAATTCTGGTATATTACAAAACTGCCATTGATTCTGATATTTATGCTATTCAAGTGGGCCCCCAACCAACCGGGTTGGATCTTTCGGGGCCCACCAGCCCCGCATTACTTTCCTATTTGTAACTAGGACAGTTTCCTTTTTATTGTTCAGTTGTTAGTTTCTAATTTATTTGTTGAGCTTGGTTAGTAAGTTAGATATAAATTAGAAAGTCCTATTTCAGTCTATTAGTTTCCTTTTTTTTTATTGCTTTATGTCCAAGTTATGTGAGGCAGGCTATTTAAATCCATTGATCATAATGAAAAAAAAAGACAGATTGAAGTTATGAAATGGAGTGTTTACTCATGGCTGAAGATAGCCATTACCTGAGAGGGTGAGATGCCCAAAACTTGAGGGGTGAGATACCCATCCTAACTCTCTTTCACCCTTCTCAACCCTCCATCAAATTCTCTTTCTTTCCTTATTTTCCTTTTATTTATCTGCTGTGAGAGAGTGTTTGGGTGATCAAAGCAAGTTTTTTGAAGTTCAAAAGCTCTAAGAACAGTTTGATGGCCACTCAAGGTCTGTAGCTGCTGCTACTACAGAACTCCATGAAGTTTCCTTATTCATTCTTCAAGCATAATTTCCCAACTAGCCATAAGTTGAGGCTCATCTTTTGAAGGATACATATACATCCTATAAGGGATCTTAACTCCAATTTTGAGGATCATCCAATCCAGGACCCCTACTAAGAGTGGTCAAAAGTTTCCTCATTCATGTTGGCAACATGTCTCTCAATTCAACTATCAGAATTGTCTCATCTTTTGAGGGTGGGTTTGTTGACCCATATAGGACCTTCATCTACTCCAAGTTTCAGCTCTATCTAAGCTACAGTTTGTGAAATCTCATATCCCTCCCTATTCAGCCAGATTTTTCAGATCCTTCCTGAGATTAGGATCACTTGTGATTCTAGTTCTACATTACACGATAGGTATTATTTTGAATCCTATTAGACTCTTGTTCTCCCTTCTCTTCTCTTCTTCTTTCCAATATATTCTGGTTTATTAATTTGATTTTGTCACAGATCATTAAGCAGCAAGTAAAGAGAATTTTGAAAAATGCTATTCTCTTAATTGGATGAGATAATTAGATGATTCAACAAAAATGCAACAAGAAGAAGGAATGCTTACTTTGTCAACTGAAAACGAGGGAATAAAAGAAAAAGAAATGATTAAAGAATGGTTGTTTCTAGCCTCAAGAGAATAAGAGAATTTGAGTCAGTTGTGACTACCTTTACACAACGCTGTTTCTTCAGTACATCTCTGCCTTTTGAATCTTGATCAGGGCTTATGTAATCAAGAAGATCAGACACACTGCAACAAAGGGTCAAAGTTTTTGGTGCCTAAAGAACAGTTCCATGTCTTAAACCAAGCAAGCAGGAAATACCATATCAATACCTAAGGTAACCTTTGCTAGCAATGGATGCATCTGGCTTTGGAGTTCCATTGTGGGCAGCTTCTTGCTGTTCTAAAGCTTTTGATTCAAAATATTCAAGCCATGCAGCAGCATCCTGCAGGGAAATACATGACATAAAATTTTAAAATCTCCAAATTGTATAAATTTCCCAGAAAAAGGTGCCTGGCTGAAAACTTGCCATGGATTGAGCTTTGTAACTAATCAAAGGACAAAAAGAGGTCTGCATTTCCAAAACTTCTTCATAAACATCCAATAAAATAGCACGATAATTTCTGCATCTATGATGGTTACCTGAGTTCTGAGGTCTTCATGTCCAAGTTTGGCTTGAAGAATTTGCAATGTGGTTTGCTCATGTTGCATGCTGAGGGAATATGCTTCCATCAATGAAAGGGCTATGGCTATGGCATGATAGCTTGCAGCAGTCTGTCGGATGAAAAAGGAAGATAAAATATACCTCTACATTCATATGAAATAGATACTGCTGTGTCTGCATGTGTGTATGCATGAGTGAGTGAGTGTGTGTGTGTGTGTGTGAGAGAGAGAGAGAGCGAGAGAGCATATACCTGTATGTGGTCTTCTCCTAACAATCTCTGGTTGCATTTAAGGGCTTCATGAAGGTATCGAAGAGCAACATGAACATTTCCCATGCCTTCTTCCATCATAGCTACATTTATATATGTTGCAGCAGTGTTTGGATGTGCCAGTCCACATGTAAAATGAAGAAGGTACAATGCACGGTTGACATACCTGTAGTTTGTGCATTAGGCATACGGGGGAACAAAATTAGGGTACTATTATAAAAGATTATCCAGATCTCCAGTAAGATTAAAGACTACTAGAATGAACAAGAATATGCAGCAAAGGAAATGTAAGAACTATGGAATTTTTTTTTTTAAATCATCGTGAGTAATCCAATTTTCTATTCAACATGTGCCACCAATATAGCAGCTGAAAAATGACTTCATCTTTTCAAGTCAAATATGAACTCACTTCAAAGCCAGCTCAATGTGCTGTAGGCGATAGTAAAATACTGAAAGATCTCCATAGCTTTTCATTGTGTCTGGGTGGTCAAGACCAAGCTCCCTCTCATTGATATCTAGAGCCTTTTGCTGATATAGAGTTGCCTGTAGCAAGAGGGAAATTGAAAAGAGAGTAAATTAACCACATCCATAAGACATAACATTTACAAACATGAGAGGGAGAGAGAGAGAGACCAAGCTAGGATGAAAGTATGTTGTAACATGAGTGAAACAAAGTGGAAAATCAGGTGCTAAGTCTTGGAAGTTGTAACTCGGTGAGATCTTGCACATTGTGGTTTCAAGTATATTTCAGTTTGTATAATGGACTTACTCCTCTACACTGTTGCATTTTCCCAGCAGGTGTAATGTGGTATATATGATAGGACTATTATTTTCTATCTGCACTTCATATCCATCATTTGATTTTCTTTTGTGGGTTTGTTTTCTTCACAATAAGTTCCTTAAACTAACAAAGAGATGTCTTCTCAAGAAAAATAAGTTTCAGATGGCTACTTATGGAAGCAATAGTCTTAAGTTTCAAACCCAACCTGAACCCAAAAGTTGTGTTACCTGGTTAAAATCTCCTGTGTGGTACAGGACTACTGCCAGAAGACTGTATGCACTTGCAGTTGTGCGATGATAGGGACCACATACAGCTATGATTTTTGCCAATGCCTTGAAGACCAAGTGATACAGAAGGAATCAGATCAATGAAAGATGTAAGTAATGCATGTAGCTTATCCCTGATTGTATTTGGTACCTTTGTTCCATAGTTGACTGCATCCTCAAGTTTTCCTTTATCCAATGCAATCTTAGATGACTCCAGTAGGTTACGGCCATCTGCAGATGAGCATGTGACATGCTACAGAAAAGAAATGAAGCAGGTAGTTTTAAATCCATCTAAACTTGGTTTTAGGGATGAAATATCATGGAAGGGAAACAAAATGAGCTAGAGAGAGAAGAGCTACTGGTTCTTACTTTGGATACTGGGACTACACTAATAACATCAGACTTCTTGAAAGGGTTTGGGCTATCCATATCATAATCTCTCGGAGCCAATTCCAATCCAACCTGGTTTACAGAAACATTAAAAATAAGCATTTCAATATAGTCAGGATCTGGAGCTGAAAGGAAGAGGTTGGTCATGGAGGGCACCTTATGGCAGAGCCCCTGGAGAATTGAGAACTTCCTCAGGTGTTGAAACTCGTCTTTTAGCTTCCAACCAAACCTCCTGGAAACAAAGGCCTTTAACCACCTGAGGATTAGAGCATAATCACTGGTTAAATCTTGATCATTGATTCCCTTTATGAAGGACCCAAGCAAGAAATTCAATGTTGAGGCTATTGCTGTAGGCAAGTCTCCCAAATTGTCAACGGATGCAATGATAGCTTTAAGTATGTGCTTGAAGGCTCGGGTAACCATCTCATGAATGCAGAAAGACTGTATATGGGGAAGCTTCTGTGCAAGTTCAACCTGAATCCACATGACCAGCTTAGGAGAATATTTAAGAAGATGCACAAGATGGACTGTTAGACACCCCTCCCAGGATAGAAGTGTTTTCGTCAGAAAGAATCCAAAGATTATGAAGCAAGGTCTAAAATTTCATAAAAGTCAATAAGATAATTCCTCCAAATACTGCCAAATCCTGGGAGGAATTTATGTGAGTTGAAACAGAACAATACTATATGGTTTGGCACGCAAATTTCACTCACATTGGAAGGTTTAGACCTTCCAATGGAGCTCAATTTTTTCTTCTAGTCTATCATTTAAGGTGCCAGTACCATGAAACTGAATGTGCAAGGAAATTCACAATGACAAGCCAGGTCTGAGGCCCAAATACTGAAAAAAGGATTGCTTCCTCACCACATGTCCCAAGGAATGCATTTGAAGACCTCTAGTATGCATAAACTCAGTTAGCGTGCGTCCATCAACTGGAGAAAGTTCAAGCGATCCAAAGTCCGCTACCTAAAGAAGTGAGAAACTTTAATTTGCAATGATATTAACAATATTTGGGATCTGATAATGAAAGTAAACATCTAGAGATAGAAGATTACCAGCTTTGGTAAAGCAACTTCATCATAATACTTGTAGGCCATCTCAATAAGCTCATCCAAGGACTGTTTCAAGCATGAAATGGTAAAAGAAAACTCGGAATTTAATTGAATAAAATAATTTAAAGGCATAAGAAAAATCAGTTGAGACATCACCTAGAAAAAAATCATAAAAAATCATACTACAGAAAAATTTATTTGCACATATTCTTCTAGTTCTTAGTTAACTATTTACCAATGTAGATTGAAATATAGGGACACTTGCAAGTACTTCTTATCCTTGCAGTTTTCCACAACATTCAGATCTATCACTATATTGAACCTCTCAACATCACTAAACTCGATGCTTGCTACCGGTATGACAAGTTGGCTTCCATTACCAAGTTATTTTACACAAAGGAGTAAAGAATCTACTAAAGTACAGTATGAACTAAGAAGCTTCTGCTCCCTCATAGCTGTGGGTATAAGAAACATGGAAGTGAAGCTGAAACCTGGAAGCTCTTGCAACTAGGAGTTCATTCATGCTATTAGATAAACCTTCCTCTCCAATCCCCAGTTTTTCTGGATCCAAATATAGCCATCGATAAAAACATAAAAGCTGATTTTCATTGCTTGGACTGTGATGTCCTTATTCTGACAGCTGTTGTAAATCTTGTTTTTGTAGTTTGAATGGTTTGGCCAGACAATTCAATAAATGGTCCTAGTTCTATGATTTTCAATGGTTATCAAATGCAGGGTGATCAGAAGGCTAGACCAAACTGTAAAGCTTAGGCGTTGGCACTTCCAACTTTCCAACCATCCAGCTTTAGTTTTTAAACATTCACTTTATCTTTTTATGTGTATTTTCTTTTTCAACAATCAAAAAGTGTTACAGATTGGATGGTTCTCTTAGGCCATTCTACCACATCAGTTACAGGTATAGGAGATCTACAGAGAATCCATGGAAAATGCCATATTTATGATAGCAGTATGGCAGAATTCTATCCTGGATTATATCAACGAAAGATGAACAAGTGAATCTTAACAAAAGCATCTCAATGACCTTTTGATGAAGACCTGTTCCAGTATTTTGCAAGCGCAAAAAGGCTGCCTCAGGAACCAACTTCTTTATATCGGTGTCACCATTGTGTTTGCCCTTTTTTCGGTCCTCAAGATCAGTGCTTTCACCAGTGAACATGATTCCTGTGCTAGAACTATCTTCTGCGATACCATCTGTTTTCTTTTCTCTCTTCTTCAACACTTTTAATTGCTTCCCAAGACCTTTAACATCTAATTCAGCACCATTCTCCTCTACAATGTTTTTTGAGCTGTTACTTACTGGAGTGTCATACTTTTGTAGATGTTCTACCCAACAAGAACCAAGTTCCCATCTGATACACCTTTCAGTAACAGCAAGTTCCCCTTCTAACTTAGTCAAGCTATCATTGATTACTTTTCGCACTAAGCATCTAGCTGCCTCTGGATCATCATCAGATAGAGGAGACTGGTAATTTGCAACAAATGACTGATGAAGCAGAGTCCTTAAGCTGTGGAATTATTTAACAACTAATTAGTCCATAATGTCATGCTTAAAAAT